>NC_039514.1:7934276-8234276 GCF_003672135.1 Ooceraea biroi | reverse complement strand
AAATCGTTACGTATACAGACGCCAGAAGGGGAGACGATAAAACAATCGGCTACTGTAACAAAGCAATCCCGTCGTAATGTTCGGAAGCATGCTTTCGTACGCTTACGGAAAGACCTGGCTAGTGTATGCATTTATTGTTTGTTCGTTTGACGCGCTAAACGATTCCGTTGAGTGATCATGCCATTCAGCGAGGCCACAGTCGGAGATAAAAGCGTTTCACCTGAAAACGAATCTAAGATCGGTGGAATTTAACGAATGAATCAAAGGACACAACGGCTGTACCGGAACCATGCACTGTACTTCGATTACGTTATTTTACAATTACTTTGTAACAGCGAAATAATTAATTAATACACAAAGTTATGATGTAAGCGCATGAAAAAAGGCATGCCGCGCATAAAATTCTTTCAGAATTTGTAATTATATTAGGGGTGTGATTTAGTTTTGAGGGTTTTTTTGCTCAAAAACGCATGTATTTAAATATGATAATGAATGAATACCTTCATCAAAATATTTTCCTTCGTTTTCTATCACTTTTTCCCATCTTTCTGGCAAGAGATGGATTCCACCACGATAAAATCACTCTTCTTTTCAGTTGATCCATTCGTCGACGAATTTTCGCACTTCTTCCAAATTATCAAAGTGTGTATCCTCTAAAGCGTGTTGCATCCACCGGAACAAATAATAATCGCATGGAGCGATGTCCGGAGAATACGCGGGGTGCGGTAAGACTTGCCATTCAAGCTCTAATAGTGTTTGTTTCACTGATAACGCAACGTGAGGTCGAGCGTTGTCACGAAGAAGAATCACTTTCCGTCGTTTACTCGCAATTGGTGGTCGTTTTTGGTCCAATGCTTGCTTCAACTTGTACAATTGGTGTCGATAACGATCAGCCGTGACAGTCTCATGCGGATTTAACAGCTCATAGTACACTATCCCACCAAATACAGAGCGTTACTTTTGAACCGTGAATATTGCGTCACGGAGTGGATGTTGATGGTTCGCCTGGATCCACCCATGATTTTCTGCGTTTCGGATTATCAAAATGGATCCACTTTTCATCCCCAGTAACAATCCGAGACAAAAGACTCTTCTTTTTTTGCCTGGCGATCAACGAAATGCAAATGTTCAACCGGTTCGCAATGGCACTTTCCGATAATTCATGTCGAACCCATTTCCCTTCTTTCTGAATTTTTCCCATTTCATGTAAATGTTTGGTAACTGTTGTACGATCAACATTTAATGCTCTGGCAAGTTCTGAAGTGGATTGTGTTGGATTTTCGTCCAATAATGCTTGCAAATCTACATTTTCAAGCTTTCTTGGTTGTCCCGAGCGTTCTTTGTCCTTCACCACTTTTAAAGCGTCTAAACCAGTATTCACACGTCTTAATTGATGGGGCAGAATCACCATAAGTTTCCACAAGAATTCTATAACCGTCAGCCGTAGTTTTCTTTTGATTAAAAAACAAAAGCAACGCATGTCGAAAACGCTGTTTCGGAAGTTGCATTTTTACGATGATATAAACACGACTGTTATTGCATCTATTGCTATAATGCTACTAAATGTCATAGATAATGTCAAGACTGTAAGAAACAACAGTTATCGGAAACAGCTATTGGAACAAACTGACACTACAGCCATCTGTTGCAAAACCCTTAAAACTAAATCACACTCCTAATATATAGTTTTAAAATGTACATAAGATACGTCGTATTGAAAAAGACTTAATTATTCGCGCAGATATATTCATTTTCACATGATATATCCTTGTCAAAACGGAGGCAAGACTGGTGGCATCTGCGGTATATATCCGTTTAGTTGTGCCTCCGGAGCAACGAACCGGTAATACAGCAAACAACTGCTCATTAACGAGCAAGCCCTCAAAGCAACTTATGAGGAAACAGCGTACGCTTACCTTGTGGCAAGGTCCCGATGCACGAAGTCCATTTCCTCAAGATACTTCATGCCGGATGCTATTTGCGTAGCCATGTAAACCAATGTGCCGAAACTGCAACACGAAGAACAGGGTCGGTTACGTTGTAAAGTTTACTTGCAGAAACTTCTTGGTATACACACAGACGAGACATTTGCAACGGCGATACCGCAAACGGTGGACACTGCAACTCGCGGCCGAGTTATATATTTTTAACGCAAGTATATATGTAGTAATAAAATGAGATATTTTCCGTTACTTTATAAGGTAAATCTAACGATTCGAATAAACTTGCTAAGCACTCTCCGTATTTCAAGAAAGTACCAACTATCGTTTTTCTTTCTGTTTACAAGTAGGCAGACTAGTACTTTAAACGAGCGGCAAATTATTATTAATAAGAAAATGTTTCAAACAAGAAAAACAATTTTTAGGCAAACGTGAAGTAGATTAAAAAGCTTTATATTTAATTATCGCGTTACATATATACGCTTCCGTGCATTATTTCGTAACAAACAGAGTAGCTAGAGTCTTTTACATTGAAATTTTTTGCTCTTTTGTTTTATTTCTGATAAATTCAATTTAAAAATCGGACGAAGCGAGATGTGAAACGTACGCGTTAGTTACGATCGAGCATTTGCATTCGTTCGCATTCACTGAGAACGCACGTAGGTACGTACTACGTTTTTACTATTTACATTTTCCTAGTGCATAGGACGCGAACCATTTGCGTCGAAACGGTCCTGCGTGGTATTTCTGTGAGAGATACGCCGATAGAACCATTGCGATGGAGTAACGTATTGTCCTTCCTTAATAAAGCAAGTTAAGTCGTAACTTAACGGCGTTACGACAGAAACGTGCGTGACTTATGCGAAACAAACAATAAAATGTAAAACATGTTTTAGAAAAATCCATGCTGCGTAGTGATTGTTCGAATATATCGCCGTTATCTGTTTATTCGCCAGATTGGATAAGCATCCGCTGAAAGAAATCTTTAAGGTCTTCAGCTCGTTATCACGTACGTGCTTACTATACGCCTCTCGTGTTCTCGGATTTAATTTTCGGTATAGCGTCAAATCCCGTGGGAGCAGACGTGAATTTTCCAATGGCAATAAGACGCACCGTCTGATACGGTACCGTGTAAAAATTTGTCGGGCTGCTCAGCGTCGCGAATCTTAAAGCTTCATTTGCGACGTTGGCAAACTGCAATTCGGTTGCCGGTGCGTAGAAGCTGTGCCGTACTAAAAGCTCGGCTATCCAGGCTGATCCTAGATATTGGATTCGTTCGTGCGACGAACTGATTGCAGTTAAAACGACGACACGGGAGGATAAATGATAACGATTTCGTTTATGAATGACAGTACGTATGTCGGAAATTTAATTAACTACTTGGGATATGCGTCGCAGATGTGGTCGTTCAGCACAAGTTATTCAAATGCATTGCGCGCATTCAGAGCCGCGCGCAATAAAGCTATGCGAGTTAATGGAGCAACTGCTGTCGCAATGCATAGATGTGTGTCGTAGATTGCATTGGGAGAATCATTAAGTGGAAAAAATCAGTTGCGCAAAGAATGGGAGAAAAGAACACGTATGATGTACATATCATGTACGAAGTTGTCATTTGTATTATTACGATTTCATTACAGTCGTGGAGTGGTAATACGCATTCACGCGAATTATCGAGCATCCCACGCGCGTCAATATTTTCCGCGACACTCGATGAGAACAAAGCGAGATCTCCTACGGCTGCCTCATCTCGCGCGAAAGCTGAAAACGATCGCGCGGGAAAACACGCCTCGCCGACACCTGTCATGAGCACCGATGATCCTCTCCGTCGCTCACCTCTCATTTTCAGCCGATTTCTCGCATTTCGAGTACTTTCCGCATAGTTCTGGCCATCGCGCGTTTTCACGCGCCCTGCGGACGTGATTGGAACTGACGTTCTTCGCGGCGACAGAATAAAACAAAAATTCGCACGATCGCGTTCGACCGCGACTGCCTATCGTGCAGCTGCTCGCGAATTTGCTGCTCTCGTCGTGCATTTATCGTTTAACAAAATCCCACAAAACAGTCCTTTTACGCGAATGCGATGCGAATTAATTGCCGCGTATCCGATACTTTTACGATAGCTGAAAATGCTCGTGGCTTTTCGTCATGAATCTCGATAATTAATTATTGCAGAATTTCGTTTTAATTTATTGTTAATTAATCAAATGAATTTATCGTTAGTTTTGACTAAGTGCGTTTATCATTGATAATTTAAAGCCGATGCTACAACATGTACAATTAATATGAAAGTGCAATGATCCTACAAACGTAGAATATAGGACATGTCGAAATATGGTTCATTGATTTCTGTGTCAAAATGCTGATGATCGTATAATTATTTCTATTTTCGATGATACGCTATTTACTTTGAATCTCGTGATGCTGATTGCCAGTGTGCGAACGGACATTGATAATGCGTATCGCTTTTAAAACGATGCAATGTTACTGACGTTACAAATTATTATATATTATACGTGCCATAATATCAAATTTGTGCCCATTAAATTATGTTAATTACTCGAATAACGAACGTTCTCGCGGTACACGTACGCATATGCATTTTTCGTGATATGCCGTTTGCGTTATGTACCTGGGTGCAAATCGAATTCGCAAACGGTCTTCGCGACCAACCAACTTGGAAATACCGTAATGTAAAAGTACAAAAGTATTAAGGAGATTTTACCGAGAAGATCGCATCACAGATCTATTGTATATAGTCAACACAAAAGTTAAAGTCAGACAAAAATATCGTGTTTATCGCACCTGAGTGTCTTGGCAGTATGCAGGCTCGACGTTTCGGCGATGTGACTCTGCAGGTATTGATTCAAATCCCCATACTCGCCGTTTTCCAATACGATGCACATGGGATCGTCTTCGAGGCTGGCACCGAGTAGCCGCGCGACATTTCGATCGACGAGTCGTACCAGTCTCTTTGCCTCCTGTTGAAATTCTATCCTGCAAGACACATGGAGGCGTTTGGAAGTAATATCTTTATAGGTGCTCGGACGCGGTACAACGGTCGTGGCTATTGAATGCGGCGGATATATACATATATATATGTATGTATGTATATATATGCCGGAAATAACGCAGATGCTTTGCTCTCCCTGACGTTGCTCGAAAGAAAGAGCAGGAAGGTGCAAAAACACGTATAAGGATCAGGCACAGCGACCATTACGCGCTAGGCGTATCAGTAAATTCCAGCATTCGCGCGCACGCGACGGCAAGCGATGTAGAACGAGATGTAGATGTAGATGTAGATGTTCTATCGGATGGTTTATAGATTCGATCGTGGTCGTATTAAAATTCTCCATCGATTTATATCTCGCTAAATTTTCGCAAATTTTAGCCCGCGAGACGACGCTTATCTCCTCGTATCGTTAATCGTTGAAACGAAGAAAATGCATTATATGTGGAATGCATGCAATTAACGGAGCGATTGCGTTTCGTAACTGATTCATGGATTTTATCCGACCGTGAATTAAATGAAAAAAGTAATTAGTTCGTAATAAATATCGTACCATGTGGTAATTTGTGATATTCGTGCAGCAATCATTTGAAAATTTTGCATTTTCATTGACTTTTACGCTTTGAAAGCGCGTTTGCACTGCACGCGTACGCTTTTGTTTCGGGAAATAAACGGGAACACATAGTTTGGGTAAACGCAATTGTAACGTATCCAGAACAAACTGTTTTACAGATTTTATTAATTTTTGAGGGGTATCGTGAATCGATTTGGATATTTCATGCCACGCGTGCACGCGAGATATAAAATGATCGCGTAACAGAAAGTGTCACAGCGGAAAAAGAGATCTTCCTTCACGCGTTGAACAATTCAATCGTCAAACGACAAAACGTAATGGGATCAGATACGAAGAATCTATCAGGAAGGATGCGCGCGCGGACTTTTCCAGAATGTTGCAGCCGAACAAGACGAGAGCGCGGAAAAGGATAAAGGCCACCGGAGACGATCGTGTTCCAACGCGAAGTTGCATCTGTTTCGCGCGACGACACGGGTTCCGCGAGTTTCTCCAAGTCGGCAAAATGTATTTTGTAGACAATGCCATCGGTGATCCCGTCTGTGAGGATCATCCTTTCGCTACTGCGCGACGGCAATGTGTCGTTCGGCCGGGTGAATCCGGTGCGCTCTGTCGTCTGTTTCTACCTGTATCGGCCTACCCCGAACGAAAATCGCAATCGTCTGACAAACAAAACGTTCCTGTCGCGCACATCGCGAATGCAATGAAAGTAAATTTTTTCTATTGGCTGAGCCGCAGCGCTTACGGTCCCAGTTTCCCAGTTGCGAAAAGCTTTGTTCCCGCGCAGAATTTAATGTTTTTCTGGAACATTATTTTATATTTCTATACACGTTATGTAGGATAAATACGTGCTCGTGTAAACGAACGAAATAACGTACACCACGTAATCACGTACGGCGTTCCGTAATTCGAGATATTACTCGCTGCAATTTAGAGTTTTTATTCACATTGTATTTTATATATATGATATATTATGTATCGCGCCGAATTATTTTCTTCGTTTAATAATATTGAATAATGTATTAAACGTATTGCGCAGTGTCGCTGTGATCGGTGGTTATACTGGTTTTCAAATATTTCGTTGGAAAAAGCCTAAATGTGTGCGCGTGAGCGTTCCGGTTCGCCAAGTGGGTCGCAATGGTGGATTTAGGCAAGCGCGATTTCACACGTGAAAATTGCGAAACGCAAATAACATTCAACGTAAACAAGATTATCGATAAATATTTTATGCCGATCGGTAAATTGCGTGCTCTGTAGAGAAAGATATTTTAATGCACGCACAAGTTTTATGTTTTCAATTTTCTAAAAGCGCACAGAACTCATCGCTTTATGAAAAATTATATTGACGCGGACGTGTGCGCGCGCGCGAACGCGCGCTATTCGATTACGTGCCAATCATCGATCGCTTAAAGCCCTTCCGCATTATCCGGTCGCATCTACTTAATGCGCATAGCGTGTCATTACATTCGAAATCACTTTGTACCGGCGTTATTGAATTACGTCGTTAACCCGACGTTCTATAATTTACTGGAATAATTTTCTATCCGTCTATACGTACCACTTTCAATTTTTGTGTTTATTTGCCGCAGCAGCGGCCGGCGCGATATTACTTCTCGATTAAAGCTCCCGTATTGTGTATGTGCGATTGATGCTTCAAGTAAGCGTGTATCGTTTTGAATCCGATCACTGTGGAATCTCGTAAAAGCAAAGTTTCACGCTCATAGTATGCTCGCCTTACGTTTCACGTTCTAAATGAAGAAACATTTACACCGGATTCTCTTACCTAAGAGCGTCGGAAGATCCCGGTTTCAGGGATTTAACGACGACCAGATCGCTGCTGGTATTCTTGAAGACCTCGTCGTATCCGGGAAATCTGTCGACCTCACAGAGATGAACATCGCCAAAGTATCCGCAACCGAGATTCTCAACAATGTTGAGTTTCTCTCGCGGAAAGTCGAGGATACACTCGGGTGTTTCTTCCTCCTCCTCCGTGAGCATATCTTCTGGACTGTAGCTAGTCATACTGCTAGAGGCTTTTGCGCTCATCGGTGGCGGTGTACTCGGCGTCGGCGAGGGTGGCAAGGGTGGCAGGGGACTCTACGAATGATACGTGCAAAAAACTGCCACTGATTACTCTTTCTTTCACGAATACAATTATTCGCAAGTAAAATGTAAAAAGTAGTTTTTTTACTCGTGAAAGATATCTTTGATAAAAATGTTTGTACAATAAAAATTAAATTAATTTCAAGTTAAATCATTTCTGAATCGTGCGCTATACAACGTGTACATCTTTATGCGTAACACTGAAGATATCAGAGCTGACGTACGGATTATACAAATGGAATCGCGTTAGAAAAATGCTATAACGTTATTAACACGATCACGTAATAAATGTAATCACGATATATTCCTTTCAATCTTGCCTTCCTATAGAACCGAATCTAATAGTACGATCTAACGACTTGTACATGCACGTCCCATGAAACTGCCGTAATCAATAACCACGCCCTTTACATTATCGCTTTATAATCTGTGTATGTCCACAAACGACGGTTTTCTTCGCGGTAG
This sequence comes from Ooceraea biroi, assembly GCF_003672135.1. Taxonomy (NCBI): domain Eukaryota; kingdom Metazoa; phylum Arthropoda; class Insecta; order Hymenoptera; family Formicidae; genus Ooceraea; species Ooceraea biroi. The sequence goes on along the minus strand of NC_039514.1, from coordinate 8,226,190 downwards.
TTATGATTGATAGTACTGCGTTGTTTCCTCGTTTTTCGGTCATTAATCCTCATAATTCACAGGATGAAGTATTTTGCGTCGTGCATATTGTGTAGAATAAACAAGCCCCGTTGAAAACGAGGTCGGAGCCCATACAATGGTGTATACATGCCATTAGAATATATTTCACGTAGCCTTAGATCGTTATCTCCTATAAAATGTATGGAATGTATCCTGATGTTATTGGAAACGATCAAGTAATATCGTTGTACAGTGCGCGCAAAGTAACTTTCCGAAATCCGGCGCTATCCACAGGCGTTCGACGATTTTTCTGCAACATTTTCATGCCGCGCTCTGTTAATCGTGTCGTACGAATGAATCTTACGCGAGAGTCACAATCAGTGACCGGTTTCGCACGAGGTTGCCTCCCTTTCGGCGATCGTGACGGAAATTCGATGGTCACGAGAGTGGCATTTGACACAGTTTCGCGTTCTAAGTACCCGCATTAATGCTACAGGAAGGCTTAATCGACTTAATCGGATCGCATGTCTGCGGTACATTTTTGCGCGACTCACCTTACAGATCTCTGTACTGGCGTAATACTTTTCCGGCGGAGGTGGTATGGGCGGTGGATTAGACGGATATTCTTGGACCGCTGGAATTGGCCGGGTGAGATTGATCGACGAGTTAAGCAAGAGCGGAATAACCGGTTGCACCTCCGAGGTGATCCCTGTCCGTGTAGTCCGGCGGAAAGGAATCAAGAAATTTGACAAAGTTAAAAATATAATCATAGTTGGTTGCCGACGAGAAAAATTGCCATCTGCAACGCCAACGTGCTGTTCTTTCGCATCGAGTTTCCAAGTTTCGGGAGATTGTTACTATTTTTTTAACGAGACTCAGCCAGCGGTGCCGCAAAACTCGTCACCCAACTGCCGCGAATCAAGTTGTTTCGCAAACTCCAAGGCAACGAGGGATTTCTATTCTGAATCTCTTGCCAATTTCTTCGCAATTTGTTAGAAGACTATTGCTACGTTTCGTATCGATTCGCGCAACATTGCGGCATGCATGAGCTGAAAAAAGCAAACGTACTTCATTTCCTTCGATGAATCACGACTGTGATATGTCGCGTCCGATAGTTAATTAATCAAGGGCTTCAGTCTAATTCGATTAAACAAGGTCGCGCAATGGAAAACAGTTTCTCTGCAAACTGTGGATCCCGCTGTGTCCAGCAAGCTGTGCCAACTACGAGACGCAACGGAATAGTTGGTCGACTATTCCAATTACGTCATGCGGCCACGGCGAAACCAGGCGCAGAGATTCGAAACCCCGACTTGACCGTCACTCGGGACAGCCCGTTAGAATTCCCGCGATAACACGAAACTGTCCATGTCGATACGAGCCAAGTCGCCGGGTACGGAAGTGAAAACGTCTTTGCGAAATTGGACGTAGCCAGGATGCCGATCGACCCCAGATATCATCGTTGCTTCCAAGCTGTGAGCTAATGTCGGCTAGAATTTATCAATTCCTCATGTTATTCACGTACGTATCTGTCTTATGTTAGAACGAATCATCGATTACCGATAGAAAGTAATCCCGCAGAGAAAGATAATTTCTACATGCATATTTCATTACGTTATGTAACTATTTGGGTAAAAGTATAGACACTTCTGCAAATTCAAAGTAAATCTATAAAAATGCGGAAGAAACCCAACGATACGAGACACTAAAATGCGAGCGGTCGCAGCGTTGATCGAACTAGTGGGCTAGAGGTTCTAGTATGAAGCGTTTCCCGATGAAGGAAAGTCAGGTCAAAGCTGAATTTATCGATCATTTTTCGAGTGCCCTCTCAACGCTAGTTCGAATTCGGTTTTGTGCAATATTCTACGTGCGTGCATGGATGACGATGACAGACTGCAATCTTTCCTATACTTGAGCGTGCATTTTTTAACTCTTTATACGAACCAGTATAATCCGTAACAGTTTTATGTAACTGCGGCGTCGTCGTGCTGTAACCGGCTGGATGATATTGCGTGGGAAGCGGAGGGCAAATTGGTCCTTTGTCATCACTCTCCTCCGGCACAGAGACCTGCAAACCCAAATATCGCGCGTCGATACATCTGACAATTGTGCACATGCGGCATAGGAGAACAGGACAATGTCAGAATGATTTCTTTGAAAAACTTCACAAAAACTTGTCCCGTATAATTTATCCAGTTTCCTCGTATTAGTATTATTAGGGGTGTGATTTAGTTTTGAGGGTTTTTTTGCTCAAAAACGCATGTATTTAAATATGATAATGAATGAATACCTTCATCAAAATATTTTCCTTCGTTTTCTATCACTTTTTCCCATCTTTCTGGCAAGAGATGGATTCCACCACGATAAAATCACTCTTCTTTTCAGTTGATTCATTCGTCGACGAATTTTTGCACTTTTTCCAAATTATCAAAGTGTGTATCCTCTAAAGCGTGTTGCATCCACCGGAACAAATAATAATCGCATGGAGCGATGTCCGGAGAATACGCGGGGTGCGATAAGACTTTCCATTCAAGCTCTAACAATGTTTGTTTCACTGATAACGCAACGTCAGGTCGAGCGTTGTCACGAAGAAGAATCACTTTCCGTCGTTTACTCGCAATTAGTGGTCGTTTTTGGTCCAATGCTTGCTTCAACTTGTACAATTGGTGTCGATAACGATCAGCCGTGACAGTCTCATGCGGATTTAACAGCTCATAGTACACTATCCCACCAAATACAGAGCATTACTTTTCAACCGTGAATATTGCGTCACGGAGTGGATGTTGATGGTTCGCCTGGATCCACCCATGATTTTCTGCGTTTCGGATTATCAAAATAGATCCACTTTTCATCCCCAGTAACGATCCGAGACAAAAGACTCTTCTTTTTTTGCCTGGCGATCAACGAAATACAAATGTTCAAATGGCACTTTTCGATAATTGATGTCGAACCCATTTCCCTTCTTTCTGAATTTTTCCCATTTCATGTAAATGTTTCGTAACTGTTGTACGATCAACATTTAATGCTCTGGCAAGTTCTGAAGTGCATTGTGTTGGATTTTCGTCCAAAATGCTTGCAAATCTGCATTTTCAAGCTTTCTTGGTTGTCCCGAGCGTTCTTTGTCCTTCACATCAGTATGACCACTTTTAAAGCGTCTAAACCAGTATTCACACGTCTTAATTGATGGGGCAGAATCACCATAAGTTTCCACAAGAATTCTATAACTGTCAGCGGCAGTTTTGTTTTGATTAAAAAACAAAAGCAACGCATGTCGAAAATGCTAAAGAGCTTTCGGAAGTTGCATTTTTACGATGATATAAACAAGACTGTTATTGCATCTATTGCTATAATGCTACTAAATGTCATGGATAATGTCAACACTGTAAGAAACAACAGTTATCGGAAACAGCTATTGGAACAAACTGACACTACAGCCATCTGTTGCAAAACCCTCAAAACTAAATCACACTCCTAATAGTAACGCAATAATCCCGAGAATACAATCAAATTTAGCATAACGCGAAAATGCACACAAAAATACATGAGAAGATGAAAACGAGATCGCTCCTATCACGTTATCCGTATCACGCTGTTTCAGCAACTCGATTTTCCAATTCTTCACTGTAATTGAAGGAATAATTTGAGGATCTGACGAAAAACCTGGTTGAATTTGGAATTTGTCGAACATCTCGCAGCAATGACGCGAAACACCGGTATCACTCGGTAATTCTCAACCTATTCTCAGCGCCGCATGGCGTAGTCGCATTTGCGTTTCTCCATTAGCGGGATTCGTCATAGTGGCGGGCTTTCGTCTGAAATGCGACGTAAAATCGCCCACCCGTAAAGCTCTTATCTCGCGTCACTTCCTCCCGACGCCTTTATCTCGGTTTGCAAGCCGTACGGAGGCGCATGAGGTCTTGAAACGGTCGAGCGATCGAGCTCGACATGCCACCTCAGGAAATTAACAGTTTTATTATAACAAACAAAGCGCGCGCTGGTCCCAGCCATTTGCCGGCATAAATGCGTCCCTCGTCTCTCTCGCCGTCACACTCTCGTTCTCTTGTCGCGAATAAAAGAATTGCCGAGAGAAACGCGAGGAGAGAAGAGTCGCGTGTATGCGAGTTGCGATATAATATCCATTGATTTTTGCGTCGCCCCGGGCGGGCACGGGCGTCGGGACTGACTCGCGGAGGCGTAGGGATGGGTGTTAATTTCCGTTTAGGGAGCGTTAGAGGGTGCCAGACTGGTGAGATGCTGCGGCGCGGTTGTTAAGATAAGATAACCACTTAGCCATCGGGATTCTACGCGAATCTCGTTCTACTCTTCTCTCATTCTCTCCCATTCGCGCCGCGCCGTCTCACCCGCGTATACAAGCGCGCACATGTACCGTGTAAGCACTGTGTGTGTTTCGCACCATCCTCGTCGCTTCTATCTTTCCCGATCGCTCGCGTTTCTAGTATGGGGGTCCGCCATCGACCTTGCCCATCTAACATCTCTTTCTCCATTAGGGCTATCTAAAGTCCTGTCGCGACTTCCTGCGCCCTTACGGTCGGGCATACAAAGTAATGTCGGCAGCTCGTTCTCATTCTCGTTCGATCGGACGCAGAAACGGTCTCCGACGATGGCAGTGTGAAAGTATTGTTGCCCGAGAGATAGTATCCAGATTATGGAACGGTTTTGTCGTACAAATAGATGCGATCCTTGATGAGACTAGCAAACCAAGTTGCAAATTCCAACTTTATATCCGTTTTTTTTTTTTGAATTGACGCTTTGATCGACGCTGAGATCGCATGATTAGCGAGACGAAAGTTGATCTCCGATTTTATAATACGTTGCCGATTAAACCTCACTTGCAAAGGTTTACTTTACGCGCACTCTCGATATCCAATAAGAGGAAAGAAATGGCATCATATGTGAGCAACCACTAACAATAAGAATTTATTAATACGCCAAGTTGTGTGACGGCGTCGTTAATAAGACGATATCTGGAACAACCTGAAATAACTCGTTTATTTTTAACGATAGAAAATAACGTTTTAAAAATAAACAGCTTATACGTTATCTAGAAGCTATAAAGAAGCTTAAGAAAATAAATTTCTCAAAGTATGAACTATATGTTCGACGGGTTGACAATTACACGATCAAGTAACTCGGAGAGGATGATATTTAATATTTTATGGTACGAATAAACGGTTTCTCGTACGTATGTACACAGTTGGAAAATTTGTGTTTTCTTGTTAAAAAATATGCCGGTTAACATTTTTGTGTTAAATATTTAACACATTCATGTGTTAATTTAACATGTTGCTGTTGTGTTAATTCAACTCAAGTGTTAAATTTTTAAAACAACTAAAAAAAAGTGTAAAAATCACACATTGTGCACCTATTTTTAATTTTACACAATAGATATGTTCCGTATTATTAGTGACAAGTTTTATCTGTTAAAATTTACAGAAAACTATGTTGAGAGTAAAGATGTATGTAAAAATAACTTTTTTTCGAGTTAATTTTATCATTAAAAATATGTTGATTTTACACAAAATTTATTTCAAATTACTTCGCATTTGCATTCATTTTGGGTTAAAATATTAACATAATATTAGTGTCACCATTTAACATATCCATATTATGTTAAATTAACACAAAAATTTATGTGGACCGTTTGGGACATGTGATATCTGTTAAATTTAACACAAATGTTTCAACTGTGTATGTATGTATGTATGTATGTATGTATTCAACACATTCGCGAGGCGCGAGATAATTCGGTCTCTTCTCCTTTGGAGCGTGATTTGTACGATCAATCGATCGTACAAAAGACCCCCCAAAGATTCGCGTATTCGTGACTCTTCACAAATCCGAATATGTTCGATTGCCGAAGAACGCTTCTATCAGTGTATCAGTCATCCAGTTCGATATTGTCCGACATCGAGAGCGGAAGACCGTTTCAATATATTTTCCCTTGAACGTAAGTTTGGTATTCCAAACGGAATATCACCTTGCGAAATATTATAAATTATTGAAGTTATATAGATAGATATAGGTAGGCAGAGAGAGAGAGAAAGCTTATACGTGTACATGTTCCATAGGATTTACCGAAGCGGCGTATTTGTTCAGAGATATTGCGTGTTTGCCCGCATACTAATCGCGTATCGAGTTCAACCGCGATTACGAGATCAGCAAACGATAGCGTCGAGTAATCTCTTAACGAGGCGGCTGAATTAAAGGCGCGGTTAAATTGAGTGGATTATTGATAATTTACGCGTGCCGAGTTTCCCCCGTCAATTTTGCCTCCTTATCCGCGTGGGACAGGAACGTGAAATCTAATTTTTCCAACGGAAGAATCGAAAAAATCTTGCTCCCATCTTCGTCGTGTTACGCATAATGCGATACATGCGCGATTAAAGCGCGAGGAAGCAATTACGAAGGCATTTACTACGCAGAGAAAGCAATTATGTAGCGTAACAAAATATCGGAAACTGTAATCTCATGATACACGCACGCAACACGTTCTCTGTATTTATACATGTAATATTTACACGAAACGTTGCCCTCGTATTACGGGTGTTACATTTCTTCTTTTTTTTTACTTTTTCCGCGTGTATGCCGTACTAATTTGAAAAAAATGTTAAAGCTGTTAATGCAACCGCCGGAAGTACAAACACCGATGCGAAAGGCGAGCGCTGTGCGCAAAGGCGGAAACGAGAATCGAAATCACGGAACGAGTTAGTCGACGAAATCCCTAAAGTGCTAGCGAGAAGATTCCGAGCACAAAACGATCCTCCATTAATTAGCACCAGAGTGCTTTTTGCCATTTTCATTACCATGAGTACATCTTTGCCTCTTTCCCGCAAAAGCTGCGCGACCCGTCCAGCTGTTTGCACATTTCCCAACTCTGTCCAAAAGTGTCTCGTTTCTCTTGTTTCACCTTTTTTATTAATTTTTCACGGCACTGACCTGCTTTTAATTAACGCGCTCTCGTCTTCTTTCTACTTTGGCACATTCTGCCGTTACAAAACGACCAAAACTTTTACGTGCGCATATTTATACGCTTGCGCGTTGCGTGTTCCTTGGATATTACATAATTAAAATATCCAAAGAGCACTTGAGCATTTTCAACTGTCATTGTAGTGATGTTTTTGGGCATGCGAATGCATGGAATGCATGAGAGTAAAGTTTTAAAACGTCGTTTCTCTTAACGAGTATTTTTCGGTGTCGAAACGCGTTCTCAGACGTCTTCGCTAATTCGATACGTAATCCTCAATTTGTCGAGCCGATACAATGTGCAAAACGTACACACGCGTATCGACCTTACATATGGTTAGAATTACAGCGCGAAAATCAGAGAGCTGGTTATTTGAAATTAAAATAATCTATTTTCGCGTTCGACCGTCCCTCGTATCGCGACGAGTCCCACGCGCTAAAGTCGGTAATCGCATTATCGTTCACTTTTACATGGGGACTTGCTCTGGCTCCGTTTGGCTCTCTTTTTTGGCGCGAATGCAGATACGCATGAATGCACATTCGTACAATACACATCACAATCGGACCACGTTCGATGATAATAAATTTTATAAAATTGAACGAAATCACGAGCGCGTATCGTCGCACTGCTGTTTAACCGTGGCATACGATTGCACGAAGCGCGCCCGCGCGCGCGCGCAGCCCTTAAACCGACATCGTCGCACGCGCAACGATGGTTTATTTACTGCAACACGCTAATACGTACATGTAATCATAATTCGATTTAATGTGATTTGTTAGTCGTGTAAGTAGCTTCACTTGTAACGCGCGAATAAGTGCTCACGTAAATTGAATAATCTCGCGCAATGAGAAATCTGGAACAAGAATTTGCTGCATCGTAAATTCTCGGGTAAGAGGAAAAAAAGCACAACACTTTGCGAAGCTTTAAGCGATATACTATCCCGCGGAGTTTCCCTTGAAACGTTTTAAAGCAGACCGATGGAGCTAGAGCGCCAGTCCAAAAAGAGAGGTTCTTCCATCATACTCGTTCGAAATAGGATCAGACGGATCGATGTGACGTCGTTTACGAAACAAAGTTTAGTTTTCACGGTCCATGATGCCGGGTAAATCAGAGTCGGAGTTTCGCGTCCCCTGTGAAGCGTTTTTGTGAATCTGCGAGGACTCGGCTCAGCTAGAGGAGACGGAAGAAAGAGCGGATGAGATCGCCTAAAGCGCTGAAGCTTGATATCGTCTAAAAAAAAACGTGAGGAATCGTGTTTTTAAGCGCAAAATTACTCGGGATCAATAGAGACGAACTGATTAATAAGTCATATTTCGCGTTATAGAGAGATTAATTAATTAAACGCTGATAGATGATAACACGATATTTAATTAACGAGATGCAATGAGTAATTATGCTATAATGAATTGCCGACTGTTTAATTAATAACAGTTGGAGATGTCCGTTGTGCGTGTGCCGCACGTCGAGATGACTCTCGAAGAAAGAAGTTATTATATTTTCTATGTGATTATGCAGTTACTGGCTCAACGTCGAATTGAGACAAGCGAGAGTAGGAATAAGCGATACGACATGAGTGGAAGCTCTTCTTGACCCATGTTGCTCGATAAATTGACAGAGGCTTTTCCATCGAGATAGACGTAGTCCGCCATTCTAGAGATCCACACAAACGAGGGTCGCAGGTTGCGCGAAGGGCAATAGGGTGATTTTCGTTGAAGAAGGGGATTGGGCTGCCTTACGTTCATGACGGGACAAGTAGCAGGTGGCTAATGCTGGGAACGTGAAGCAGTGCGAGAGCAGAGGGAGGCCGGGCAGCGAGGATAAACGAGAGGAAGAAGGCGTTTCGAGTGTATATGACGCCGCTTTAACGGCGGATGAACGACGAAGATAACGCACGTCTTCTCGGCGACGACGTTGCAATACGGCCATCCCGGCAGGTCTTTTAATTAAGTAGAGTCAGCTCGACTAACCGTGCACTTGTTCGGTGGCTGGAAAAAACTTGGCCGGAGACGGTATTGGGTTGTCGAAGAATACTTTGAGTGATGTATGGCAAGGAGGGAAGGAGACCTCGTGCGCATCTGTTCGAACTTCCTCGGGATGAAAAATATTATGAACATGTTTTGCTCTCTCTATCTCTCTCTCTACTTCTTACTCAATTTATTGGCAGCTGGAAATTATTGGATGCGCTTAATTCTATGTCATATGTATTTACGTGACCCACGACTACATGATAGACCGTTACCATACTGATACTGTATCAGATGTGACCAAGTTTTGATGACAAAAGACAATACAAGTTTGAAACTTTTCTATTGCTAGAATATTCTGTCGGTTCATTAATCACAATTAATATAACGCAAAAGAAAATATTTCAGACAGACTAATTAAACCCTGATAGCTAATGCTGTGACGGCGAATCTTCAATTCGTTTCGATAAGTTGTTAGCCTCGTTATTAATCGCCGGTTGTCGCTCCGTACGTTTCTCTAGTCGCCTTCGCCCGTGCAAACAGTTAAGTTAGGAAAGCTTCGAGGGTTTGCAAGCTCAACTGTCTGGCACTCATTATTTCTCATCGTTCAGCGGGTCGTTAATTACTGTCTTCCGTTATATCCCGCGAAAAAGGATGGAAAAGCTGTCCATTTCTACAAAGTTCACTTCACTTCGCTATTAATCCAGTTAGAACAACAGTGGCTTGGTAAACATACGCCAAGTTCTTCGAGTTCCTACTTTTCAGTCTGCCTCACTTTCCACGCCCGACTTGGGCCCAAGTATTAACTTTTTGCGTAACTGGTTAAATTCTCTTCTAACGTTATATTCCTCATCCTTACTTTCTCGTCTTCCACGAACGGCACTTTTATCTGTAGAGGTTGCTTCCTGCAGAGCTCACTTTTTACCTCGTTACCTCGCGTTGACCATCGCCGAGTAGTCGACCATCGCAAATCGTTGGTTTGATTTTGTACATTTGATAGCGGCCGGTCTGACAAGGGAAGGTTTTTAGGTGTTACACTCGGATTTCAAAAATTTTTTGCATGCAGGTAGGGAGGTCCCCAAATAGAAAAAAAAAGTAGCGGCCCAAATGCATATTTGCGCGCTACGTGCGCAATTTTCGATGTTAGGTTAATTACTCAAAAATGCTATTTCCAATCGAATTCTTTACATTTTTTATTTCACCTAATGCACATTTATATTGCTTTGAATAATTTTGTGTGTGTGTGTGTGTATGTATGGGTGTGCGCGCGTGTGTGTGTTTAGAAAATACGAGCGTCTAATGTAATCTCGTGCCGCGCGAGCACAGTGCGTATAAAAGGCCCATTGCTCAAACATGGTATTTGCATCGTAACTTTTTTAATTTTTTACTGCAACTGCCAATGCACACAATTTGGAATAATTGTACATCGCGCAAATCGTAGTTTGCTCTTTCTGCGTGATTTATTGTATGCGACTTTAAATAGATTTGATCAGAATCCATAACGAGGACATAAAAGATCTGGTCAAGGGAGGTTTTTCATTCTTTCAGTTTTAATTTTGGTTTTGATTTCTTTTTAAAGCGTTGTGCATTAGGTGAAATAAAAAATGTAAAGAATTCGATTGGAAATAGCATTTTTGAGTAATTAACCTAACATCGAAAATTGCGCACATAGCGCGCAAATATGCATTTGGGCCGCTACTTTTATAATTTTTCTTCTATTTGGGGACCTCCCTCCCTGCATGCAAAACATTTTTGAAATCCGAGTGTAACACCTAAAAACCTTTCCTTGTGAGATCAAGTAGAACGGAGAGACACACGCGTGCGCTGCAGTTATCGATCCTTTCTTCTTTTTTTGCAAATTTTAAGTATCTTGATATCTTCTATTATTTTGGAATGGTGACGAGAATCGACGGACAACAAGTCGCCATAATCTGCGTGCGAATAAAACAAGAGTGAGAGAAAACCGGAACTAACGTTATAGACCGTACATCGTGTGCAAGTCGTGTGCAAACTGTCCACCAGCGAGAGTGGTAAACGCGCAACGTTAATAATTCTTGTTGTTTCGTAGGACAGGAGTCGGAGCGGAATTTACGACAAAGTTAGACATTCCGCGTTAGAACGAGGTGTGAGACTGAAACGTCTCTTTCGCCGGAAAACGTTTTCAGCGGTAGAATGCTACGGCGGGGAGAATGCGACGTCAGAGAAAAATATCGTCGTTCGTGCATCACAAGATATCTCTCCGCACCTTTCCAGTTGTTTGTTTTATTACATTTTATTACATATTATTAAAATGGATGAAGCGTTAATATCTGCTGATTGAGGATCGTTGCAACTTTCCAACAAACTTCGTTACTGTTGATTATTTTATATTACGTAATAAAATTGTTACTGGGCCGAATAATTAATTTCTAATTGGTATGGAAATTGTATAGTTGTTTAGAGTACGTGATCGCATAAACCTCACGAATAAGAGCGGACAATCTCAGAGCTTCTCTTTAATCGTCGCAGCTCGATCTCGTTTGCGCCTCCGCCTTAAAGAAAATATTTGATCGTCGCATCTTCCCCTCTAGTTATGCGCACGAGCGCTCGTATCTAAACCGATGTACGTAATAGCTAGATATAAGCTGTTTTGCGCGATTGCTCAAAAGCCTCGTAGAGCGACCTGGAAGTGCAAAGTAAATAGATGTGCCTGTTCGGTTTATTAGAGCCGGAGGCAAAACTACTGGCGTTCAACGTAGGTCAGGAACACCGTGGAGAAATACCGCGATTGAGAAACAGAATCGTCGTCATTTACTAAATTGAAAGCGTCGAGGATAACGCGCGCGCTTATTCGCGCCATTCAATTTATGAATCGAACGATCCCTCAGGGATCAGCGGCTCGGCTCATCTATATTTGGCTTTTTAAGAGAGCTTCCACACACAATATTCTCATGTCCTCGTGTTGGATGACACGGTAATGGGGTTCGAGAGAAGCAGAATTATTTTATAGATTATATCGTACAGTACGGTAATATCTCACACGTCGCGTGAATAGGAGGCTCGCCCTATGAAAGTAGGAAAGGAAGGACTTTCCTGACGTGGCATTCTTTCTATGTTTCATATTTTATTGGGTTGGCCAAAAAGTAATTGCGTTTTTTTTTATATAAATAAAAGGCGAATTTTTCATGGGAAACAAAAACTTTATTAAACAATATATTGTCCATTTTGTTTGATTATCTTTTGCCATTTTTCAGGCAACTTCAAGATTCCGCGCTCAAAAAAGTTCTTATCTTTTTCAGCAAAAAACAATTCCAACAACGATTTCATATCCTCATCAGCAGTAAAGGTTTTACCATTCAAGGCGTTTTGCAAAGAACGAAACGAATGGTAATCTGATGGTGCCAGGTCTGGCGAATATGGTGGATGTGGTAACATCATGGTAACACATCCCATCCAAGCTGCAACAATTTTTCACGAGTGACCAAACTTGTACGTGGTCTAGCGTTATCATGGTGAAACACAACACCTTTGCGATTCACCAATTCTCGACGTTTCTGTTTGATGGCATCATTTAATTTATCCAGTTGACGACAGTATACGTCTGAATTAATGGTTCGATTTCTTGCAAGCAGCTCAAAATACACAATACCTTTAAAGTCCCACCAGACTGACAGCATAATCTTTCTTTGGTGAATATCTGCTTTTCAAGTGCTTTCAGCAGGTTCATCACGCTTGCTCCACGATCTTTTTCGTTTGACGTTGTTGTAGACGATCGATTTTTCGTCGCCTGTTATCATACGTTTCAAAAATCGATCATTTTCCTCACGTTTCAAAAGAGAATCGCAGATGTCAATACGCTTAGTGAGATGAATTTCTTTGAGCTCATGTGCTACCCAAATATCGAGCTTACTAATGTATCCAAGTCGTTTTAAATGGTTCTCAACACTCGATTTCGATGCGTTAAGATTCTCAGCAATCTCTCGTGTCGTTAAACGCCGATTGCAATCGATCAGTGCCCTTATTTTGTCATCATCAATTTCAATTGGCCTTCCTGAGCGTGGTGCATCTTTCACATTAAAATCTCCAGATCGAAATTTAGTAAACCAATTTTGACACTGCCGCAGCTTTAAAGCATCTTCGCCATATACATCAGATAACTTTTGATGAGCTTGCACAGCGTTTTTCCCTTTTCGGAAGTAATAAAACAAAATATGAGGAAAATGTTCTTTTTGATTTTCCATTTTGAAATCGACGGCAAAGAAACAATTGTTAACGAAATCGTGTAGTTTCTTTTTGTAAAACAAGCTTGAACTGTGAGTTGTTAACCTACATAATGAATTTGCGGTTTAGAATGAAGTTAGTCACATTTCAAGACATGTATGTCCATCTATTGGAAAAAAACGCAATTACTTTTTGGCCAACCCAATAATTTCTTTTATTATCTTATTTTATATGTGATAAAATCATACAAACCTTGAGATCACCCTGCTGATCGTAGAAAGTCGATGGGGCGAGAGCAGCCTTGAGTCTACGGTTTCTATAGAAGATAAACATGATCGCTGCGAGCAGCATCACAATTACAGTCGTCAGGATGCCAATCACTAAGCCGACGAACTGCCTCGATTCCGGTTCCTTGCTCTTATCTGGAACTGAGAACCGGATATACGCTTACAGAATGTGTGCACATAGTCTATATATAGGCGCGATCGAGTATATATAGTAAACAGATGCACCCGTCATGTTCGGGGATACGGAGGGAATCGATTAGCTCAACGATTAACGGTTACACCGCAAGCTCAGTGATCTTGCACATTGTCACTGGCTTACATCGCGCTCCAGAGGCAATTTACATTAATTAATCAGGCATCGCGCATCGTAGCGCCTAGAATTGCTTTTTAGGATGTGTGAGCAAGTAACGAGTAGTATGAGAGGAGGGCATTATTTCATACAATCTTACCTTTTATTTTCCTTAGTCGCGATTAAATAAATACGAATTAACCGTATTTAATGTTTAGAATCTTGAAAAAATCTCATTTCTCTTTATACTTTGATTTTTTCCACTCTCTTTTTATGAAAATTTTTGCGAAAAATTATTTATTAAATTAACACTTTTTTTTAAGTACCGACAAACTAATCTATTTCCGATGTTGAAAAACATTGTTTCTAAATGAAAAAATTGTGTTTTATTGAAAATAATTAGTTTCAATCTGCGTTGTTACGAGTGACAAAACTCTCGAGTGATCTTGACGGTTGACTGCGCTTCGAATAAAGCAATAGAACATAGATAACAACCGCATAGCTGTACTGAAAACAAACGAATTTTCCATTAATAATACCTCGGCGTCGCGACAGACAGCTGATCCGTGTGTGTATACGCGATAGTGAATTCACTCGCTCATGACGCTTGATGCATCAAGCAGCACGACCTATCACCGTGGATAATACCGCCGAAGTAACCTCGCATAATGTACGATGGAGCGATAATAATGATTGCGTTTATCACGAAGCTCTCGTAAACTGGCTCATGGGTGATCAGTGCCTCGATGAACAAAAATAATAATCCCCTGATGGCTTTCGTAATCGATCGGCGGGAGAGTGATCACTTGGATATTTTATAAATCAATAAACAGATGAAACAAACTATGATAACAAACTGTCATGACTTTTATTATAATAGAAGAATAATAGTACAGTTATCGATAATACGAAGAAACATGAGAAAAACAGAAATTTCTTTCCTTGTTTTCTTATAAAAAAGACTTTTATTTGGAAGTTTTGTGGATTACTCCTTAACATGATATTGCATAATAACGCAGAGAGCCAAGTGCTTTTTTAAACGAGGAAGCGTTATTTTTTCCGATATCTCAAGTCCTATTTTTGCTCCATGTATTCACAGATTATTATCGTTGGTGTACATTGGTACCTTTCTGTACGGGATAGCATGTAACGAGCATTAGGCACGTCGCACTTCAAGCGAGAAAACATAAATGCCTCGTCTCGCTTTCTTGCATTTTTTCCTCAGCGTGTTGAGTGAACACGCGAATAGTAGTCAAGTAGTTGTACACAGATATACTTCGAACAGGCACGCAAGCTTAGAACTGTTAATGGTCATAAAAAAATTTCAGCAATTTCGAGATTGTCGTTACGTAATTGAAAAATCTTGCGCTAAACAGTGTAAGCCACGGCGCGCCAGTAGAAAGAGATGCAAATTAGTACGTTTGTATCGATCCTGTCTTTGAGAACATTCAGAGTGTAATCAATCGACATGAAAAGTTTCGTTACCGGACCCTTTTCTTGTCCTTTTGTAACGGTGTCTCGGTACGCTTCAACGTCTCCCAATCGAATAAAAAGAAAGTTGAGGAGTTAATCAGATTAATTGCGTGACTCTTATTTGCCGTTATGAAGACGGAAAAAGTTGCCAATGATCGTCTTCTATTGATTAACGTACGGTTTAGTGCCATGTAAAATGCTCGAAATAATATCTTTTATGTTAGCAGATGTCTGGTTATCATCGAGTATACAATAATCTTTCTCGCCGATGATGTATCGAGCTCGTTGTTGGAAAGAACAGTGAGAAGATAATATCACGATACGACGAATGTCAATCACGCGGGAAATCATGAATGCATCTTACCAAAATAGTAACGAAAAAATCGGACTTACAAGCGTTATCTTTGCTGTCGTCCTTATTAAAAGTAGCCTTCACTTCGTCCCTCTGCAGTGGACCCTCGTTAGTCTGATAGGGGCTGCCGGTCGCCAGTACAATGGTACTCTTGTTCTTCGCCTCCTCGTCCTCAGTATTATTCCATTCGGAGATAACTGTGCATTCACAGGATTAAAGCCAATGAAATTTACGCAATCCTGTCAAGTTTATCAAATATTCGCAAAAAGTGTTTCGGTTATACGTTTGCACAACGAGAAACGTGCCGTTGCAGCTGTCAAGCCAATAAAAAAAAACAAACTCAATGTGAATGGTCAATGAAACTTGACGGAGATAGTTATTAAAAGTGAGTTTGGCTTTTGGCTGAAATGCGGAAAAAACGCAAAGGAACGCGCAGCGTCAACTCGATCCAGTCGTGCAAACACTCTTCGCGGCCACGGTATAGACGCGAAGAACTTCATTTGTATTCGGGGTAGTTTTCTACTACGATATCGACCGTTCGACGAAAAAGAACAGACATTGCGACCAGAATTTAATTCGTGTCACACGCAGCTGGAATTTCTCGTTAGGCAAACTGAAAATTAGCGCCGCGGCAGTTTATCGACTAATGGACACCAAAAAAATATTTCAATTTTCGGGCAGTTAGACGCGGTTCGTACGCGCAATTCATAAAAAGGAGAATTAATCGAAGTCGGACGAAATTGCCCTCGTAGCTTTTGCCGGGGTACGTGGCGTTCGTCCGCGCGGTTCGGTTCGTTCGCTGGAAAACTCGGTGCCAGTGCCGGGGAAGAGGTGGAGGGAAAAAGAGACGATATATTTTCCTATCGATGACGCGGCTCAACGAAGCGTTCGCATCGATGTGAATACGAGTTATGTGGTATACAGGTGACGAGGAACATTGGTCGCCCGTGTTGCCTCTGGACCGGTCGGTCCAACTTATCGCTCGCAGTCGAGGGGAGCGCACCGGAGTACGTCGAATGATTAACGACGTACCCACTCCCGCGGCTGACTCGGTGCAACGAAGCGGTATGGAACTTTCGAAAGCTTGCGTTGCCGGCAGCCTGGACCGGCAACCAGCAAGTTCCGTCTCGGATCGTTTGAGACGGATTAAAAGAAATATCGGTGATCGATAATGCGGTACCGTCGTTGTCAGATAAACAGTCATTGGGTAAGCTGCCGTAACAGTTGCGTTTTGCCACTGTCATCTTGGAACTGCGCGGACTCGGCCTTTCTCTCTTGAAACTTGATGCAGTTGAAAGACGATGTCAGTTTGCAATTGTACGAGATTGTCGATTGTTACAATTGTGCCAACTTGCATGATGACTGCATTACTATGATGCAAAACCGCTCTTAAAAACCATTACTAGGAAATGTTTGCAAGCGTTTTTCACATCGTTTTGTTACAAAGATCGCGGAACAGGGGAAAGTTTTCGCTTTTAAACTTTAAACCATAGTGCAACCACGATAACTACACAACTGTTAGTTTACAATCGTTTCATCAAATTTCAGAGAATGTCCCGGTCACATTGTTACGAATAGTGCGGTATTTTTCTGTCCTGTACTATTTTCCGCGTATGAATTACGCAATCTATATGGCAAGATTCGAGTCATCTTCTATCCGAGCAAAGCCATCGTTTCTAGAACAGGAACCTAGAAAAATGTCACAAACTGAAAACAATTAACGGTCAGTGCACCATTGTCCTTTGCGAGTTTGCAGAGAAAAGATTTTATTCTGGAAGACGTAACACAGAAATTTCTGTCTTGATGAGACGACATTGTCACATTTATTTATACAGGGTGTCCCGGGTTTTAACCGACAAACTGCGGGAGCATATTCTACTAGTGGAAATAAGAAAAAATTCTTATATCGAGTTTGCTTAGAAATGCTTTATTACAAAGTTATAAACCAATATTGAAAAGAAACATGAGATAAGTAACAACGGATTTTTTCACAAAAATAAAAATTATCTACGCAATGATTTAGTGACGCATTTCAAAATGTTGTCCTTGCACATCGATACAAGCTAGACATCGACGTAGTACAGAATTTGTTACGGTACGACATTCCTGAAAATTTTGTTGCATCTCAGTAACTGAATTAGTAATTCGTTGCTTTAAATCTATCTGGTACTCTCCTGTTAGGAAATCTACGTTGATACTCTCGTACGGCAGCTCGTGCATTTCCGTCACAGAATCCGTACACGAAATGAATATCGGTGTATTCCTCATTTGAAAACACTTTTGGCATTCTGATAGTGTAATTGCTAGTAATTGCTAGTTGACACGACGATTGAAATCTAACGGCTACTGTTGTGAAAGTAACAATCATACTGAATCGTTTCAACATAGCGAACATGAATACATGTGAATACACGTAACATAAACATCTTCGACCTTCCAAATTCTACACTATGTTCCGTTGTTACTTATCTCATATTTCTTTTCAATATTGGTTTATAACTTTGTAATAAAGCATTTCTAAGCAAACTCGATATAAGAAGTTTTTCTTATTTCCACTAGTAGAATATGCTCCCGCAGTTTGTCGGTTAAAACCCGGGACACCCTGTATAAAAAATATGCCTACGGTGTGATAAAAAAAAGGAAAAGAAAGTAAAGTTTTAAGTCATGCAATTTGCGCTCACATGTAGGTGATACAAATCAGTTACCAAAGAATTTTAGTAGTAAAAGTTGTTTGTCGTAAAAGAGGAGAATACTGAGAGAATGATTAACGATAGCTTGGTTCGTCTGGTGCAACGTTCCGGCTTCTCGAGACAAAACTTTTTGAGAGTGTGTGCTCGAACGATAACTAAGTTTCGTTTCCGTTTCGCGACCACGTGCTCTCATTCGCACAACGTGCCGCGGATACTCTTGCTTTTTGTTTTCTGCCCCAAAGTCGAACGAAAAGCAACGTAGAACTGAACGATTTCGGGTAACGGAAACTTTAAATGCTTCACGCCGTCTTCCGTTCGGAATACAATACTATTGCCCGACAAATACGGTAGGTTGTGCGCGTAAACGTGACAATCGCGTTCGTGTCTTCTTCGTTGAATGGGAGTGCGTCGCTTAAAATTGGAAATTGTGCCGGATCGCGCGATCACAGAAGAATGCTCTGAGACTGTTCTGTTTCAATTTTCTGGACCGCCTATTCTGATTTTCCGTTTAACTAAAAACGCGGTTATAAAATCCCGGCGAGAGAGCTCTCTCTTACCCGAAAGACTCAACCCCGGATGGAGGCTTAACTTTACCATTACTCTCGGGCGTCTCTCGATGCGACGCGAGAAACGTGCTACCGTGCGAGTGTTACCGTGAAAGTAATATCGGAAGATAAATCTCGATTGTGTGTGGCATGGTACGACGCGAAAGGCAGGAAAGAAGAGAAAAGGAAAGGGAGGAGGAGAATCGATTTTTCTCTTACCTGATTCGAAGATTACCTCGCTGAGCATGATCCACCGCGCCGCGAAGTAAAGTTGCAACTTTAGGAAGCGGCCGGCGCGCGAGTGCAGCTTTATGGTGACCTCGCGCGCCTGTTCGAGCACCTGATCAGGTATATAAGAGAAATGGACAGGTTCGCCGGTGAACTGATTTCCACCTGTGCCGAGGTAGACCTTGGCGTACGAGAAGACCTGCGAGAATAGAAAAAGAGATACGTGAGATTGTATGCGGGTCTCGTAACGAAGCGATTGGATGACACTATGGAACATGATCCATCCACGAGTGTGGTCCAGTCGCTTCCTCGTCCAGGAGTATCGTAAGACGAATATTCATGTATTGTATAACAATATATGAATTATTGTAACACGATGCATGGAAGGACTATGCTCGAGCGCGGCATCGATACTTTGCCATCGGCGGAAACGCTAAGCTCGAGAACAGACGGCAGAGCTACGCGAGCGGTAAATCGAGGGGAAATGTTTTTAAAACCGTTTAGAAACGGTGGAGGCGTGCAGCCAAATGTGTGATCGTGAAATTTACGATAGTTCTCCGAGCTCGTAATTCCCGAAATAATACTGGTAACGGCGCGAAAGGCGATACCTGCACATCCTTCGTGAAGTAATTGTTCATGTGTAGGTGTATGGCAGTGAAGTTCCTCGAGTAGTCGAACTCGAAAGTTATTTCCACCGGACGTCCAAGCATGTTGGGTGTGTCGTTCCGCCAGCCGACCCATTCGTATCCTTGAACAAACGGATTACCCGTTACAGAGTGTATTGCTCAGGTCCAGAGAAACCTGAGAAAAAGGTGGAGAAATCGCTGTCGGCGCGCTACGCATAACGAAATCTTTAATGTATTCATCATTTAATTCAAGCTTATAGAGCTTCTCAAGCATATCGTGAAATTAATACAATAATAAAAAAATTGCGGATAATTGCGGCTTTAATTAATTTCGAGTTGATCTTTCTTTGACAAAAAATTGATTGGGAGCGAAGCGGAAGGTTGACTTAAAAGTAAAACTGGGGACAATTTTTACATTATGTTAAATTTCGTTATAGTTTATCAATAGTTTATCAATATTTGACAGTAATTAAAGGTTTGCATGCGTTATTTGAAATTTATCCTTTGCGCATGGAGAACGCATTTAATGAAAATTGCAACGTAAACATGTCACGTAAAAAGATTTCGATCCGATCGTTTTAAATTAAAAACGGGGGTTCACGCGCTGCGGGCTGTGCGACGCGGCAGACCATTTATAGGTGCGGTGCACGCACCTCTACATATAAACCTATATAAACAAGACAATCAAATCTCTAACGTGAATAGTGGGAAATGTTTGCGTGACATCGAATTTATTTGGATTTATTTAGGTAAACGGAAAACGTGTGTCAAAAACGTAAATGTGTCCAACACCATCACTCGCACAGGTAGATATTTATTATATGCATATTGCGTCATCAGCGTGGATTACGAGGAGATATTAGTAAGAGAATGTCTAGAAATGATGGCTCGTTGTCATTTAAATCCCAGAGAGAGAGAAGGATTTTACATTTTTCTTCGCAATGTAAAATCCAGGGTAAAATCTTCGATATTCAGTGGGATACTATTAGAAAGAAAGAGTCTCGTATTTCGATCGAAAATCGTGGAGGAGTATCGCGGAATATCGTATCTTGTACTCCTTTTTACCATTTTAAGCCAAAATGTAGGCACGTAATTCTCACGTACGATCGTCGCAATTTTTAAAGATGTTTTCTCCCGCACAACTGCCAGAAATCGCGCGCAAGTGTTTTAGTAATAGAATTTAAATTACCCGTTTCAGATTCGCAAGTTGAGCTTCCGCATGGGACTCGTATGCTTTCTCTCTAGAAACGTTAATTACGTTTCGAGTTTGTTTTCGTGCTTTCTGTTCCTCTCGCTTCATTTCTCCCGGAAATGTTCCACTTGGTATATAGCAGCGCGAGAAGCGTAGTACGCGATACGGAAGAGTTTCGAGCTATGGAGCAGCAGCGGGGCGGGTTATTGCACGAGTCTCGCCATTAGACCCCACTATATGAGTGCATGTGGAAACACACGTGTCCCGCGGGAATATGCGGATTGAAAATGGACTGCAATAACCCTAAAGCCTGGCCGGCATAGCGTGTTATGCGTTTCTCAGAAATGCTCCTGTTACTTTCAACATTGGTTTCGAAATCCCTAACTCCGCCGCGTTGCAGCGTTTCTATTTCAACATCCGCAGAGAAACGCGGGCTATCGCTGTTCGTCATCCATCGCGCGCCAACTTACCGGATTTAATAACAAAACACTATAAAAAGCCATGCTATTCGAGCAGTTTGCGTTATTATTGGGAAACAGGAATGTACCATAGCAATAACTGAAATCATTTATTCGCTACTAGTGTGAAGTTTTCCAACATTGAACTTTTCATTAACGTCATAACGCTGAATCCGTTCCTTCAAATTCCTTTGCCTTTGTCTTGAACGAATTTGTTTCGTCAAGAGAGACGTCACGATGCATTTGCAACTAACAATTTGCATATGTTATACTTATTCGTCGTATTCATATTTCTCTACATGTTACGAAATACAGTTCGTACGCTCCGGTACACCCACAGAAAAGATTTCTGGACTTAATGCTATTACTCTTTAATCTATCATAAAATAAGATCGCTATAGCGACAATCATATTTATTATTGAAAAGAAGCATATTTTAATCTTCAATAGAAAATTCGAAAATCTAGATTTAAATAATCTTGGTGCTATCTCATTAATTTTCTCAGAAGGATTTAGATACAAATTTCTAGCAAGTTCAAAATATTCTTGATTTCAGAATATTGTGAGATCTAAAAAGACATCTTATTCTATTCTTGTAAGAGAATTTGTAGAATCTGCACAAAACGGCCAATATTTATGTGTTGCAATCAAAAATCGGGAAAGTGTTTCTGTTATTTACAATGAATAGGTGCAAAAGATATGGAAATGTCTTATCTCGAATCTTATTTCTCAAGTAAGTATATTGTATATACTTACTTACATTGCACTTATTCATTGTAAATAACAGAAACACTTTCCCGATTTTCGATTGCAACGCATAAATATTGGCCGTTTTATCCGAATAAAGGACGGCGCCGAGTCGACGAGCGACTGTGAGAAAATGACGCGTCGACATCGACAAAGCCTACTATAAAGTGGCGCTAATATCAAATTATTCTACATACAAGAATATATAAGCATAAATTTGTATATGTTACTCTTGTCTCAAGACAGTAAGACAATCTTATTTAATTCGAGAGAGAAGAATCGAAATTACTGATTTAAATTAAAAATTGTTTTATTTTCATATTTTTTATACTTGTAATACGATTAAATTAGTCAAGAATATTTTTCGTCTTGTTATCAGAAATCCTTTCTGAGGGTGTACCGCGCGCGCGTAGAGAGATTCATTCTCCGCGTTATAAATTCCTCGTACCTTTATCTCTGCTTCTCAACGAGATCCTTGAAAAGTGGGAAGTGCACGGCACCGAGAGATGCAAAGAATAACGGGGATCTCTCCTATAGTCTCGAGTCCATCGCATCACTGCTATCGCATTTCGACATCACCGAAAGAGAATCGCGGGTTTCTTAATAGCGACATAAGACCCTTAGAGTTTATTAAAACTTGCGAGAATTGCGATCGCGCGGCTTGCATTGTGTACCTGTATCTATACGCGATTTTGCGATTCCTGTGCGACAACTACCACGATATCGTCCCTTCCGTTTTCAACAATATACCCGGATCCGCGCGCGCGGTGGCGTTATATCGCCCTGACCTATCCGCTTTTATACAACCCCGTTCCTCCCTTAATATCGTCCCCCGAGTAAATAGTTTCCAGTTTCCTGTCGTCGCCGCCTTCGGTCGCTATCTACCATCAATTCTGAACCTTCACGAGGATCGTAAGATAACCACCTAGATGGGTATACCGTATCTACAGCTCTGTCCGTTGATGATTTTCCTCTTTAAACCGTTTTCGAACCGTATACAGTGCACGTAAATCGAAACTATGAATGATCAACTTGACCTGCCAACCCCTACGGATGTTCAATACTTTACTAAGCGAGTCAAAAGTTTGTTGAAAAAATATGGTTGTACGAGTATATTTGAGATTGATGTAAGCTACAAAAGCCACGCGGTATACAAATTGTCTGTAACGAGAGACAAGACAAGTGTGCAACAAGTCTGTTCACAAACTTTTCAAAAGCGTGAGAAAAATAATAAAATAATAAATATTAATCTATATCTATACTAATATATAAAGAGGTAAAGTTTGTTCCATTGTTCGGGGTAATCTCAGAAACTACTAAACCGATTTGAAAAAATCTTTCACTGGTGGATAGCTTAGATCTTCCTGAATAACATAGGCTATGTGCAATCGTCTTGCAGCTTCTAAAAATGTGCGCGTCGTAAAAAAATACGTTCTTTATGCTTTATATTTTCCAAATATACCGAGCGCCAGCTAGTATATTTATATACGACTTAACTCGTAACGAATAATTCTTGTACATCGTTTTTACAAACACTTAAAATGATTTACAATTAAATTGAAAATGTCGTTAACGTAGTTCAGCGCAGATCATCATAGGAGAAAGTTACGATGATTTTGGATGCAGGGATGAGGAATGTCGACGCGCGCAGTTGTGCCGGGTTTAAAAGTTTAAGATGGTCGAGATACGGCGAGATGGTGGTGTATCGGCGAGTGTACCAACGATGGCAAGAATGTCCCATGGCGTAAATAGAAAGACACAAATGTATCCAGAAAGCGAGTAAACCGCGGTCGGTTGCAGGTTAGCTCGTGGTTCAATATAAATGTAAATTGGAACAGATTCGAGCGGCACGATGGAGCACGGTTCGGCTTCGGAAGAGTCCAAGCTCTTTCGTCGACTCTGTTTCTCCGGCTTCCACTGACCCTTCTCACAATCGTACGCATCACGTTCAGAAAGAGAGAGAGAGAAAGAAAGAGAGTCGACCGATGGAAAATTTCATTTTCATTCTGGCATGTGCATCTCAGAAATGGACGCCATAGTATATTCTATCTGTTCAATTGAATGTAAAACCGTTTTCGTACATCCTTCGCAATTAAATTTTAACGGTCATTCACTTCGTGGGTGAGATTCACTGATGGTCAAGTATAATTTGCATCAGACCATGTTGTTCCGATTGTCGTCACTTTATTAAACGGGATATAGGAAAGCTGGTCCACATTGATCGAATCGTATAAAGAGACGAGATTATAAGAATCCGTTGCAAAGGGCAAATTGTGGCAGAGAAAAGCATGTATTTTTCCAATGTACCCAATGAGCCAAGTGAAACGATAAATTCATAAAAGATAAAACAAATGAAAATTCGTTAAATAATCATACGATTACGTCCGTATTTTAAAGCGGAAGAATCCGAGATACTCTTTAGCGAGATTCTCGTTGTACGTTACAAGTGTACCCGTATATTATACGTGCCACTACGCGAAACGTATTACGTAACGGCATCGTACGTAATGTCTCGACGTTAATCGAAATACCCCGCGCGTGTTCGAACAACGAATAACTTGCTCCACTGTTTTCTCACTGATAAGATAGAGTAAAGTGTTTGGAGCAAGAGCGTAATCGCTCGGAGGAGCGTGCAGCGCCTTCTTGGGCATTACGAAATTACAAAGGGGGATACGGGGGAGCCTCCGGACCGCTATTTAGTTCGAAGAAAGAAATTAACGAGTACGATAGCGTGAGATACCGATAGAATAAGGAAACTGGGCGAGGTTGGCGAGTAGGGGAATAACGTGGAGACGGCTCTATCACGCTAATCTAAGACACGATCTAGCGCCGGCGCTAATCTCGTTCCAGCACGAAGCACTCGTGTGCCTTACCCTTTCCGTTGCCGCTGACGTCCAATCTGAAGTTGTCGGGACCCTTTTGCCCGTCGACAAGTTGACCAAGTCCCCCGGAGAGGTAACCTCCTTCCTCGCGGCCGTCGTACGTCCTGTCGGAGAGGTCAACCTCGGAGCCTCTCTTGATTCCTTGGGGCATGGAATACGAGACGAGACCCTCTGGAAGAACAAGGAGCGGCCGGATATAAAAAATATACAAGCTTCTGAACTATGCATCATCACGTTGCTACGTGGTCGGACCATGAACGTTTTCTCCCGACAGTACGTGATAAGATTGCGGACGGTTACCGGTAAAGCGCACGTCGTCGGGAAAAAGTAACGAGGATCAACATTTCTAATCTCGGTGTCCCGAGGATTACTGGCATTGATCGATCTGAGAGTCTACAATGCGACACAGGCGTAGCACGCTTCAACGCCGAGATCCGCCGACTTTTCATTCTCGCGACGTTGATTCTCTTTCGATTTCTTGTTGCGCGACGCGTCGCATAGTTTTCGTTAAAAATGCGTCGAAGCGGGCGATTTGCGTCAGCAGCAAATGTACTCCTGGATTGTCAGGCGTCAATAAGCGCGAATGAGTTACATGGTTCGGTACTTGGAAGAGAAATGCCTCGCCATTCGCTCATATTACTCCACTATTTTTCCGTCCAATGCCGCTGAATTGTCTTTACGGATTTCAGTGAACGCACGAAGATGTTTCTGTCAAATTGCTCGACGTTTGTTTGAAACACAGTTGAAAGACGGTCCGTAGTGATCAATACATCGTGACGAAGCAAAGAATTTGAGTCGTCGAAACGTTCGTCTCGTATTTATGTCGTATTATTATTTTATTTTTCATTATCAGTCGTCGTCGATGAACGAGTAACGAGGAAGCAGCAGTATACCGTAATCGCGTAACGATAACTGCAAAACGTGTAATTATACATTTCTCGCTTCCATATTTCTCTTTCATCATGCACGCGCACATACACGAGTACGGTCCCCGGTAATGATATGGACGTTTGCTAATGCCATTCGTAGGTCACAATTTATTTTGCAAGTCGATATTATTGGCAGCTGCCGTAATTGTGCGTTAAACGATATAACGATGGTCGCAGTTATGCAGATGGCACGGATAGCGGATGCCGCGTAGTTCGTCGAGACGGGATTAATGTAGACGCAGCTGTGGCTCATAGCCCACGGTGATCGTAAATCTAAGTTAATCTCAAATGCGAGAGAGCCTGACGCGTTACATCGGCGTCTCGTCAAGACAGCCAGCAAAGGTCAATGACTCGTAAAATTTTTATCGCAAGATTTTTTTCCGCTGAACGAACCGCAAATTGGCTACATGCGTTTCAGTCAGTGCGTCATCGCGTATCCTCGTACATACACTTACAAACATCTGACACGTGAATAATAAAATTTCTCAGATCGAGCTCCGTAAAACGTATTTTATAATTTCTCTTTTTACACATTTGTCACGAACAACTAATGGCGAAAAAAAAGACATTATAGCTTGAAATATGTCGACTCGACTATATTTTTGCTGCCTGTAAGGGAGATAGACAGCAAGCTGTTTGCAAATAAATACATGATCGAGAAACATGGTAAAAAGGACAGTACGTGTACATTTCACTCACCCGTCCATGGACAGCCATAAAGCTCCACGCGCATGCATACTATGCGCATATGAGAGGTATAGGGAATAAAGCGGAATTTTGTCGCGACTATGGCTGGATCAAAGACCTGCTCCTTTTCCGTGTACGGATTATTATTGCCTATCAAAAGCTGTAACAGAAAACGAAACGTTTTTTAACGCAATTATCAGTAGGCTATTCGTAGATAAAAATTATCAGGTATCAGAGAGAGACGACATATGCCGGAGAAATATGGCAACGCGTTATCGAGAAAGGTTGCAATTTGAAATTCAACAATTTTTTATCACTGTGCATATGATATTCGTGTAGCGAAACGCGGAGTTTTTATGTATGTCGTGTTATACACAATGGCAATATACAATGAAATAAAGTTACCTGTACTCACATCCAGATATTCCCGTTCCGGTTGGAAAGTGGAAAAACATGCATGTATGCATGATTCGCACGGAGGGGGTGAATGTGTTTTTTCCACTCTTTTCTTTCTAATATTTATCGTGCCAAATTTTTTGTACTTTATTATACAATTTTCAACACAATGGTATCGTAACAAAAATGTATTTATTATTTTATCGTGATGCACACGATACGATTTCTGTTTATGATTTTCTGATTTCGTCAAACCTAGACGTGGATCTGATACTTCGCAAATTAATTATATGAGGTAGATATTTATCCTAAACTTGTGGGTTCGTTGGAAACACTAGATACTTAGCTTTCAAATAAAATTGTTTTTATTTATTTTGCCGCGACTTCTTTGCACGAAGATATTGATAATATTAATCAATCCGTGATCATGATCTAACAGCAGAATATAGTAATAGCCGGGTTACATGGCCGGATCACTGACCAATGAGTGTCGAGCACGTGCTCGCGTCCACGTGCTCGCGCGCGAGCATACATCGCGTTGAAAAATTACCTTTATATTGGGTTGGCCAAAAAGTAATTGCGTTTTTTTCCAATAGATGGACATACATGTCTTGAAATGTGACTAACTTCATTCTAAACCGCAAATTCATTATGTAGGTTAACAACTCACAGTTCAAGCTTGTTTTACAAAAAGAAACTACACGATTTCGTTAACAATTGTTTCTTTGCCGTCGATTTCAAAATGGAAAATCAAAAAGAACATTTTCCTCATATTTTGTTTTATTACTTCCGAAAAGGGAAAAACGCTGTGCAAGCTCATCAAAAGTTATCTGATGTATATGGCGAAGATGCTTTAAAACTGCGGCAGTGTCAAAATTGGTTTACTAAATTTCGATCTGGAGATTTTAATGTGAAAGATGCACCACGCTCAGGAAGGCCAATCGAAATTGATGATGACAAAATAAGGGCACTGATCGATTGCAATCGGCGTTTAACGACACGAGAGATTGCTGAGAATCTTAACGCATCGAAATCGAGTGTTGAGAACCATTTAAAACGACTTGGATACATTAGTAAGCTCGATATTTGGGTAGCACATGAGCTCAAAGAAATTCATCTCACTAAGCGTATTGACATCTGCGATTCTCTTTTGAAACGTGAGGAAAATGATCGATTTTTGAAACGTATGATAACAGGCGACGAAAAATCGATCGTCTACAACAACGTCAAACGAAAAAGATCGTGGAGCAAGCGTGATGAACCTGCTGAAAGCACTTGAAAAGCAGATATTCACCAAAGAAAGATTATGCTGTCAGTCTGGTGGGACTTTAAAGGTATTGTGTATTTTGAGCTGCTTGCAAGAAATCGAACCATTAATTCAGACGTATACTGTCGTCAACTGGATAAATTAAATGATGCCATCAAACAGAAACATCGAGAATTGGTGAATCGCAAAGGTGTTGTGTTTCACCATGATAACGCTAGACCACGTACAAGTTTGGTCACTCGTGAAAAATTGTTGCAGCTTGGATGGGATGTGTTACCATAATGTTACCACATCCACCATATTCGCCAGACCTGGCACCATCAGATTACCATTCGTTTCGTTCTTTGCAAAACGCCTTGAATGGTAAAACCTTTACTGCTGATGAGGATATGAAATCGTTGTTGGAATTGTTTTTTGCTGAAAAAGATAAGAACTTTTTTGAGCGCGGAATCATGAAGTTGCCTGAAAAATGGCAAAAGATAATCAAACAAAATAGACAATATATTGTTTAATAAAGTTTTTGTTTCCCATGAAAAATTCGCCTTTTATTTATATAAAAAAAAAACGCAATTACTTTTTGGCCAACCCAATAGTATCTCTAATACCGGCCTAATTTCACCGTTCAATTCGCAATTTCATATAATACTTTGCGAAAGGTGATAATAATGTTTTTAACTTGGTAAATGAATTTTAGGGAATAAACATCGTCCGCGATGTGTTCGCCACGACGCATTAGAACGTGTGCCGTGGTTATATTAAAGTACACTGATGACCATTGGAACATGTTTACAGCGCGAAGAACGTATCTCACGGGCCGAGAGCACCATTTTCTGGATCCGATTAGTAAACAACGGTCTTCCGTGAACCTCCTCTAAATGTAAATGGAAACGCTAAATCTGGGCTGAAATAGTCCCCTTTCCTTTCTACCCGCATCGTCGCGTACCTTTCGTATCGCATTGTACAAGTGCACGTAACGGTCGTCGCCATCGACGACGACGAATACGAGATTAACCATGAAATACGAACGTTGGCGTGCGTTGGCGTCCGAGGAAAATCAGGCTACCAGCTAGGATCGACAGGATTGTTTGAGAAACAAGACATACGTGTATATTATCGTATACGTTGATAGATGTACTAGTAAGGATAATAACGTTGTACCTACATCGTTCGCCTAGAGCGCTATGTAATTCAGTAGCTACGTTTGCATCCCATCCTGTTTTGCATTCTGGGCATTTGGACGGATTAGCGGGTCTCATCTCCCGTTACATTCGCGTCGTCGCGTTTTATCCGTAATTATAGGCTTATCTTAGCTCCCGAACAGTGATGATGCGCAGCGAACTACTGGTGCAAGTAATGTACATATACTCGTCACAAAAGATATTTTCAAAACTAATAATTAACGTTTCTTTCGAATTGCTAGAGTTATTAGAAGGATTAAAGGTAATTACCCCGAAAACGATTCTCTTACGGGAATAAAAAAAAAGTTACAATGCAATTAGATAATAATTTTATCCGTTTACTCTTTGTTAATGTTAATTTGCCGCCTAATTGCTAATTCATATTAAAGTGAAATAATCTGTTCCACCATGCAGATTATAGAATTGAGCAAAAAGCAATACAAGACACGTCGGATTGTTCAAACACGTTGAATGTCGTCATCCCAGAGAGCACCGAGTCCATGTTGAAGTATGAATATTCGCACGACATCAGCTCTCTCTCTCTCTCTCTCTCTCTCTCTCACACCACCACGCGCGCACGCGCGCGCGCGCTGCATGAAAACCGAGTGCGGTTCTAAACACAAGCGTGCACAAGCGGAGTAGATATGACACAAACGCTAATATACTCTATACACAGAAACGGAGCGTGGACCGACTTGGGGACATCAGCGACCATTGGCCTTTGCTTTGATTTGTGTCACCAGTGGTGCTACGATTAGAATTTCTAACCAGGAATCTGTTATTTCACGTTAATCGTATAAAGTACAGTATCTCGTGTCCACAGAGATAGAGGTTGAGACTTGGGATACTCACGCGGTCGGTAGAGCGCGGTTTTTCAGGATTATATAATAACACGTAATGAAATATTTCACGTGTTTCGATGCTGACAGCTGTCATTAACAAAAGTTCGTAGCAAGTTTTTAGTAACATTTATTTACAATATTTATTTCGAGACAATTATTACATATGTGTATAGATATTTATTCAAGTATATATATGCGCTGTTTTTTTCCACTACTATTTGTCATTTTTGCGGTAGCGGTCTTTATGATTTCTTTCTTCCGAACACGCAGAACTTTTTATGTTTTTCATAAGAAAAATTAAACAACGCTACGAATGTTTGTTACAACCCAATATTTGTTATCCGTCTATATTCCGCGATACGTTTGTTTTATCTAAATAATCTGTGACTTGTCTCTCTCTCTCTCTCTCTCTTACATATAATACAGGGTGTCCCGGGTTTTAACCGACAAACTGCGGGAGCATATTCTACTAGTGGAAATAAGAAAAAATTCTTATATCGAGTTTGCTTAGAAATGCTTTATTACAAAGTTATAAACCAATATTCAAAAGAAATATCAGATAAGTAACAACGGATTTTTTCACAAAAATATAAATTATCTACGCAATGATTTAGTGACGCGTTTCAAAATGTTGTCCTTGCACATCGATACAAGCTAGACATCGACGTAGTACAGAATTTGTTACGGTACGACATTCCTGAAAATTTTGTTGCATCTCAGTAACTGAATTAGTAATTCGTTGCTTTAAATCTATCTGGTACTATCCTGTTAGGAAATCTACGTTGATACTCTCGTACGGCAGCTCGTGCATTTCCGTCACAGAATCCGTACACGAAATGAATATCGGTGTATTCCTCATTTGAAAACACTTTTGGCATTCTGATAGTAATTGCTAGTTGACACGACGATTGAAATCTAACGGCTACTGTTGTGAAAGTAACAATCATACTGAATCGTTTCAACATAGCGAACATGAATACATGTGAATACACGTAACATAAACATCTTCGACCTTCCAAATTCTACACTATGTTACGTTGTTACTTATCTCATATTTCTTTTCAATATTGGTTTATAACTTTGTAATAAAGCATTTCTAAGCAAACTCGATATAAGAATTTTTTCTTATTTCCACTAGTAGAATATGCTCCCGCAGTTTGTCGGTTAAAACCCGGGACACCCTGTATACTGACGACAGGGCTAGAGAACACAAATTCCGTAGAAAATATCAAAAGAACTAAATGGAATTTGTAATTATGAAAGATTCGCAATTGTGAACGGTGCTCGAAGTTGTAAATGGTACGCGAATGGAACATGCTCCTCTTGAACGGTAGGACGCAGCGGTAGAGTTTCCGCTACATCGGTCGTCTCGAAACGAGCGACCGCGGATGCATTACAACTGCAACTGCAACGTGCTGGAATACAAGCCAGACCGGGGTCTACGCGATAGGAATAATTAATAGGCCTATATATAAAGACCGTGCCACGGGGAGACGCTCCTACGGTATCGTTTCACCGACGTATAAAATTGATGTCTACCCTAGTGGAAAGTAAAATCGTCCTGAACGCTTTGCTTTAGTCTATAATATATTGATACGCGTTACCAAAAATATTCTTTATCATGGGCAGTACGATATAACGAGCAAGCGACACAATTATCAGTTTATTCTGAAAAACATTTCAAAGTATTTTCCTGAAATGACAAGTAATTATGGACAATATAACTGCAAATTGATTGTACAAAATATTAGCGGACATTGCATAAATTTTACGCGATTTTATACTTCAATTATATTATACGCGTGTGCATGTGTAGCACATTCCATAGAGCTTTTTAATGTCAGTGATTTCTCGCTATTAAAATTCGTATCACGTTGCAATGTACAACATATTCGTCGGTACTTTTGTGAAATTTATATGATTAATATCACCGAGTTCGTTTATATATATCGCAGGATTACGGATTTTATTTTTGCGAGCTTTGGTGATAAAAAGACTCACGCCTTATCCTGAGATCTCTTTCCACTGCAAGCATAAAGACAGTTCTCAGGAGAGAGAACTTGAGAAGGTTAGTGGGTCGATCGAACGTATTTCGGTAGAAGACAACGAAGGAAGGTTCATGTTATACGCTTGCGCTTTTATAGCCTCGCTTCGAGCCGCTTAAGATTGCGCCGTTTCTTAAACGGTTTTACAACAGTGTTGCTACGTTATGTATGCTGTATGCATACGCGACTGCGTTTGCAGCTTTGTACTGTAAAGCAATTGTGGGCGCATCGATGTTGCGACCAACGACTCCTTAAAATATTATAAACGAGAATCGTCGCGTATCTGTTTGCGGTTTCTTTAAGTAAGTTACGTAACCGATGTAAATCGTATAACGTAAATCGCAGTCGCGATTGCTTCTTCAGGCAGTCGGAAAGATTGTCTCAGCGAGGTGACGAATGTTCTCAAAGAGTCGACCGTTATACCGTAATGTTATAACAATCGGTACGTTAACGTGGTTTTCATTAACTTGCCAGGATGAAGAGTAGGTGGTTCTCGGGCAGGTGAAAGTGGGATCGTCTTACGGAGGCGAAAAAGTGGAACGAGCTTACGCGGCGCGTCCCATTTCCGCTTGCCCGGCGTGTAGGCAATTACTTGCCCGGGGCACCCTCGTGGAAAGGAGACCACCTCTAATCTGTTTGCGGGCGAAATCAAGCTCCCCGCGTTCTCCTAATGAAGACTGTTTCATTTTAACGCTTTTAATCTTGCACCAAAAGCAGTCGCCAAAAAGAGTCTTACACCTGTTTGCCGACGTCGACGCGTCGTCGATTCGCGACGATGTCATTACTGCATTGTTTTTTACACCTGACCTTTAATCTTCTCTTTTGCTAGATATATCTAGATTAGCCTAGATTGCCTCGGTGCTGCAAGTGATTTGTTTTAACCCGACAAATTATGCTTTCCCGCGCGCTAATGTCGTTGACCTCGTTGTTAATCGTAACGTTACCGCGATTTGCGACAGCATCGTGGCGATGCAAGCCCTTCTAATCTGTTTGCGGTCGCCACTAGATTCCCAAATATCCTGCTAATGAACAAGTATTTAATTTTAACGTTCCTAATTCAAGGGAAAGGAATCCTCATTTGGCTGGATTAACGTTAATTAATAGGCTAAATTTTCTTTTCTCCGCTAAGCATGTTATAATAATTCCGACTAAACGACTAACTAAGGTAACGACGAAGAACGCTCTGTATAATGTGCCCACAAGACTAGTCAAAGCAAAGAAACGACTGTAGACTCTCTCGTATGGCCGAGTCCGATATGTGTCTAAAACCGATGGAAACAAACTTCGAAAAGCAAGGGGAAGGAAATTTAACCCTCCCGGTTTTGCTACTGTGCTCTGTCCGAGAGCTCTCAAGCGGATTGAAGCGCTCTCCTATCGAGATCGGGTTTCTAACGAGACTAGTATAAAAAGAGAGACGGAGAAAGAGGATCGATGCTGTAAAGTAGGAGAGAGCGCACAAAACGTAACCGTGGAAAATTGTCGCCGGTCCATGCGGTAATCCGCTAATAGCATGTCCGCGTACGGCCACGTACGGTAATCTATAATCCATCGGTACCAGTGTAACCAACGTGCATATGTCGACATAGCAGAGAACGCGTGCGCCGCAGCGTGCCACGCCGCACCGATGTGTATATATTTTATCTGCACATATTTATGTCATACCAACGTGGATTAAGAGCAATTTTATGGGGGCTTTCCTGCAATGACTATCCATTATTGAATTATTACAGAAAAACGGAGAGAAGGGAGAGAGAAGAGGAAGATAGGTGGATACATACGCTCGTATGCGCGTGAGGGGTTGCTGTTGTTACATGTACAAAAGTTTGTTGTTTCCGTTAATTCCGCAGTTCGATTAGCGGTTTCTTTCACAATTCACGGTATACGAGTGATTTTTCAAACAATTGTTACGAATCCAGTGCAAAAACATGCAACGATATCCGCAGTCTGATTCGCTTGACATCGAACGGCTCTTCTCCTTGACTAGTCTGATCAGAGACGGACCTTCGCTACTGGCAGCAGTACCGATAGTGACATGCAAACTTTCCGTTTTGAAGTAGTTATCAAAGTTTGAGCTTGCGGATGCAATTTTCTGCAGCAGTTACGCTCGGAAAGGTAAAAGTTCGATTAATCCGATTACGTAGTCACAGATAAAAGTTGTTTAACTCTCGGCTTAAGATTTATTAGGTGCAAGATATTCGCGGTCGGCGGAATCATCGCTCGGCTTACCTCGCGCTCATATTTTTCTCCTTAAAAATCTCTATGTAAAATCTTTATAGCAGTGTGATATCAAAATTCGCTGCGTCACCTCGGTCGGTTTAGCCAGCGGCTACATAATGAAAGCGAGCCCTTAGCCGCTTCTAGTTTCCTTTATTTTTTAATACCATACATCTGAGCAATATTATCGCGCGCGTACGGTCCGCGTTAATGGCCGCGGCCGTAATGATCGCGAGAACCGAGCGGAGTCTCGAGCCGAGGCATCTCGTAATGGTGTTCGCCATATTGCGATTTAAATTTCGCTGAAAATCGGTGAAAAAAGGGATGCCGGGTGCCGTGGAATGAATATGTTAATTGGCTCTGGAATTGGCTGTCCCTATCGGTGATTGATTAAAATTCGATACGTCGTGACGCCCGCGCGTTGGCCGAGCGAGCGCTGGACGAGAGGATGAAGAGAAACGAAGGGATAGCGAACACGGTCGGATAGGAAGGGAGAGTTAGCACGACTGGCAACGAACCGGTCGTTCGGCGAAGTTACTTTGCGGATAAACGAGATTGAAATTTCGATGGGAATTACCGTCGATACCTGTGGACTTAAGCGAACTGTCACCAAGTCAAACAGCAGCGCCGACTTGTCGATTACATCGAAGCGCGTGCCATTATCCAGCGCACCAGACCAAGAGAAATGGAAAAACGTCTCCGTCTGTTGCTCGCGTCTTGGTCTTTGCTATTCGACACCTGGCGTATATTGAATTGTTTAAGAAGTCGTTTGTCGAATCGTCTGAATTTTGGCTGAATGATGTTTTCGAATATTATGGCGATAGTACGTACACTGAGATATTTACCTATCCGTGTGATTAGTGGTTATCTCAATATAATGTTAGCCTCATGCGTTTTTAAAGGCTGCATTTACATATAATAATACGCGTGTATCTCGCGCGCATCTCCCGCAATGCGTGGAATCCCCCTGCTACGTAATAACTCTCGCGTATAGGATTTATCATAGTGCATCTCTGGGAATATTATCGCTGAGAGAAACCACTATGAGTCTTGTTTCTCGTATGCGTCATCAACCTTTTGCCGGAATTCGCCAGGTATACAGAGCGCGGCGTAATTTGTGGTACAAAATGGAAAAAGGGGCGATTTTACATGTAAAAATAAGCAGAAAATGTGGAACAAATTTTTTTCATGCGGTGATTACTTTTCGAGACAGTTGGTTTGAAAAATAAAAACAAAAATTAATAGCATATTTATATTTTGAAGTCTAGCTTAGATGAATTATAATATTTAATTAAGACTTTAAAGCAAATCGGAATCTGAAGACAACGCGTGTTGACATTTGACACCGTAAATTTTCAACTATCGACATAAACTGTCACATTTATCACATTTCGAGGAAAATGGGGCGTAAGCCGAGTGGCATAAAAGTACGAAAAGTGCGCAAAAGGACAGATAGAAATAAAATTCTAACATGAAAGAATAAACAGATTCATTTAGCTCGGTTGCGACAGGACAGGTAGGTACGTTGAAGAGGGCCGCGGTGCGAGGACCGCTCGTATTACAGAGAAGACGTATACGAGTTATACCGTGGATGTGTCTCACTCTTTCTCTCTCTCTCTCTCTCTCGCAAAGCCTCGTCCGCGCCGGTGTGTCGGCGTTAATGAAACACGTCCACCGTTGGCAATTGTCCCGCCGCAGGCACGACAACGACCGTCCAAACGTAAAAGGGAGAGGCGCTAGCTGGTTGGCTGCCGTATTCCGCTCCGTTTCCATCAGGTTGCGTCTAGTAGGTCCGAGGTCCGGCTACTCTCCGGCGTTTCGTGAATTTAGATGAGCCCAGCCTGTCCGGCTTAATTCGCGTGCACCTCATAAGAAGCGAGTCATAATCTCCCCCTCGCACGCAGGAGCGCTCGCACGGAGGACACTATTTCTTTTTTGTACCATTATTGGAGTAACGTCACGACCGTAAACCTTTTTTTTCGGTGCAAAAGTATAACTGGTTCGTTGCACGCGTCAGCCCGACACAAACTCAAAATATATCGTGCTCCTCACGCAAGATCGTCCATCACGTTTATTGTGCGCCACGTTTGCACGATCGCGCAAATTATCGCGCAAATTATAGCATTTCTAGGCACGAGGCACGAGAATTTTATTCTTGAAAATTTCCAACGAAATTGCACGACAATGCAAAATCAGATAGGCGTATTTTCCAACATGTCCGTATCGTATCGGTGCGCCATCGGTGACGCTTTTTTTCCTGAAGGAAAGCACGTGGCATGTCCACCACACTGCTGTCTCGATCCCTAATTGTCACCTATATTACCTCCGCGTTGCCTCTACGTTACCTCCGCCTCATTGCCGTTACAGCAAAACGAGCGAGCGCTTGATCGGATACCGGAAAACCCTCTTTCCGGTGCACTCACGTTACCCGCTTCGTCTGAGATGCAGGAGCGACGACCACGTCTACCGTGGAAAAATGCCTGCGGAGAGCTCGGGTCACGTACAATGGTGCGATAACGTAGTCGTTCGTTCTATTTCTTTCTTTCTTTCTCTTCCATGTCTCTCTTCCGCTCGCACTCGCGCGCCCGCGCTCATCCCCTCTCGTTTTCTCATTCAGTTCTCGGCCGTTCGTTCTCCCTGCCGGTATTCAAAGTGCAACGAGCAAAAGGAGTGAGCGCGTGTACGAAGATCACACGCCACCCAGATTGAGGCTGCAGGGTAAACGTTCGTGTTCCCTCGTACTCTTTCCTTTCGGGCGTTCTGTCCCTCCTTCACCTTCGATTCCGGCTTGCTCCGCTCTCTTCCTCTCTCTTTCTCTCGCTTTGAGCAAATCTGCGTGAAAATGGAAAGAACGTCTGATACGAAGCTCGCTGGAGGGAGAGCGTAAAGGTAGAAGTACGTATGTGCCTATACGTGTATGTGTATTCGTGCGTCCGTATAACCGGGTATGCATGAGGTACCTGAGAAAGAGCGAGCGAGCGAGAGAGAGGGGGGGGGGAGGGAAGGGGCGAAAGGAGAGAGGATGAGAGGTAACGGTGGCAAATATCAGAGCCCTTCTGATGACAACGGGGTCGAATAACGAGGCCCCGCCATCCACGATAGAACACGGTTCAGAGTTGAAAATTACTTCCGCGTCACGGAGCTTTTCCTGCGGGGCCGGACGACGACCCTCCGACGAGTACCAGCCGGAGGTGAGTTATGATAGTCTATCGAAGTAAGTTCGTTACCGATGAGATTCTTGATTTTCTATTTATCGGGGGAGACCGTAAGGTAGCTAGGTAATAAGTCTCGCGTAGCCATTGCCTCTTCTGGACGAAATTAGTTCTTGAAGAAAATATATTGCGGACGCCGCCGGTAAATACTGAAAAATCCCGGCTACGCTTTAACTAATCTCTTTTCTATTACCATCGGCAATTTGCGACGGGGCGCGATAAATTCATGCGAGCCAGTAAATTTTAACACTTATACCTGGTAATATCACATCGCGACGTTAAATAATGTTCATGAAGAAATAAAGTGCTGGATGATGAAGCGAGCGCGGGCACTCAAGAAGATGGCTACCGAAAAAGTAAATAGCGAACATTCATAAACGGGAGAATTTGAAAATGAATACGGAGGTGAAAGAAAGAAAGGAAGCGAGCTTTATGAAAGCTACTGCAAATGCGGTAATGCATTTTCGCGTTTAATTGTACAACTCATGGATCCCATATTACTATATTTATAGGTTTGCGCGCGTGCATTTTCCACATAATGGAATAGAGATGTAATAGTGAGCGCACCTACCGATACTATCTGAAAAATGAACCACGCTCGTTACGATTGATTATGACTTACTACACTGTTTCGGCGAGCGGAATAAATGCACTCGCTTTATTGTGCGTCCATTAAAATTCCATTTACCAATGGTAGATTGTGGGCTCGTAGGATAATAGCTGCAGCAGCACTCTACGCCCGATACAATAACGTTAACTACCGATTTATCATTTTCAATTATACCGTTTGATCGATTTAGTGTAAAATTTCTCTCTCTCTCTTGCACTTTTGAGTAATTCACAAAGCCACTTTACAATAGAAAATCCCCACAAGTAGTATCCCGATGTAACACGTACGATGAACAAACCGCGATCGATAAGAGGAAATCGAGGTAAATCAATAACTCGAAGCAAGGTAATAATACACATTTTTATGATAAATAATTGTATTCCGTTGCATATGTTATAGAATAACCTTTTCTTCTTCTATTAGGAGTCTTATATATTTTAATTTATCATTTTCTACTAATAAAAAGTGGTGCAAATATTATTTGAAAGCTGAGATTATAGCGTTTCTAACAAGCTATCATTGATCTCTGATAATTAACTAGCGAAATATAATTGACTAATTATAAAAAAGATTAAATTTCTACGAAAAATCGGTCATCCATATCATACATATTCGCGTGTCGTGTTGATCGCATATATTATATAATATAATTGAATCTGAATACATTTCGGTTTTGCGCTATGAATATTTTTGAACTAATTTTAATTTTGGTTGCCTAACATTTTTGATTAGAAAATGTAAAATGCAAGATATATGGATCGCTGGATTACGCGATTCGCGATTAAATTTTAAATAAATTCTCACTTTTTTATGTTTTTGAAAAGTTAACATCGAAGTTTGTAAAACATCATAATTTAACAATAAATACAACTTCGAAAAATATAGAAATAACAGTAAACGCGAGCAATGAAAATTAGGAATTTGCGAAAACCTATTAAACAAACATTTTTTAAATTATGTTTGTCCATCTTCGCGTAATTTCGTCGCCGCAAGCAAATCGCTTAACCGCCGTGATGTATTTTGACGGGCTAATGGATATCGCGTATGGATTATCATGCTAAAGAGACGTTAATTAACACGTCGCATCCAGTAATGGCTGTTCAACCGGGACAGAGGTTCTCACGTAGGCAATATCTAAATTGTTTATGACGCGTTCCCTAAAGAAATAAAATAGCGATACATTCACAAATATCATATAAATGAATTATGAATTTTATAATATCGTATATCTAATACCATAATTCGTGACCAGGTAAAACCAAAAATAGTGACCCGCATATAATATAAATGCTATAAAAAGTAAGAAAAAAGTGTATTTGGAATACTATATTCCATTAAATTTTTATATATGATTATACTTACAAAATATCACATTTCGCGTTTGTTTTATAAAATTACGCTGGAACCACCACGCTACATTTTTAACGTTGTGGTGAAACCGATTGCGATATTTGCGGATTAGACATTAATTTGTAACGTGTTCGATAAGTTAAGGGAGAAGACCCGTGTTAAATACAGGAAATCGAGCCATTTCGCATAGAATTTGATAATTTCCCCTCAATATGTATCTACACATGTATTATATGTACAAAATGAAATACAAATTATTAATATCTGATAATTAATTTCTGGCTATATTATACTCACACGTGAAAAGATTTCGGCAGATGTTCGGATATATAGATATTGTCGCGTTAAAATAACAAACATGTATGCGCATTGACTAATAAACATATAGCGCAATGACACGTACCGAAGATTAGCGTAGCTCAATTGCTTTTAGATACGACGATATTATATTTAAATACAGCTATATCAAGTAATCTATCTTCGCAATGCGACATCAAATTATGTAATTTACTGGCGGAAAATAAATTTCTCTCGTTTTGCAATTTTTCAATATTCGATCTTCAATTCTTGCCGCGTAACAATTCTTGCATTAAACTCATTTAAATAATCGAGAAAACTTAAATTTAACATATCAAACTCAAAATGAAACTCGAGCAAAGTCTGATTATTTGTTATTGCATTTCCTGTCGAAAGTCGGTAAAACGTGCAACGTGTTAAAAAATATGTAAAATTTCGATACTTTAAATAAACGAATCAATTGTTAGCTGCTAATCGATAAACCGGTAAAAGGTATGTGTATTTCAAATGCAAAACTACGTCTCTTCGCAGAGCGTACAGATGGAGAAATCCAAGGAATCACTTAATATCTGCAGACATGCAGTCAATTCCATCTTACGGTCCCCAGGAAAGAAATCTCGGGCGCGATTCGATCGATGACCTAGCCAGATGGTACCTACCTCCATGCCGCGCCGATTCCTCCATCGCACCCACTTGTTGAACCCCGGTCGCCAATACTCGACAAAGTACTCCTCGGTATACTCGACCCCGTGACCGTTGCCGAATCTGCCCTGCGTTCTAGTGGACGTCAATAAACGCGGAGTGTGCAGATTCACCTCCAAGTATTCCTTGCCTTCCTTGGTCACCATATTTTTCGGGCACCAAGCGCCGCCGCCCTTGTCTTGCCGTAGCCTGAGAAACGGAGGAATTATACTGGGAGTTATTACGGCCGTTCTTGCGGGAGGTACGTCGCGTGGAGACGGGCGAAGCACGCGCACGTAGAGTAGACACGACATATAATACATACATACATGAGCACGTTATGCTTTGTCAACTGTGAGCGAGTCATAATGTAATCGCACACTCGAGAAAAAGACAAAACAGTAAAACTGATATATCCAAGCAAAAGAGATACGTCCGCTTTGACTACCGTGAATTCATTATGTGGATGATGTAATTAATGGACCTTCCGTTCTGCTTTCTTTTCAAGACCAACGGCCGCCTGCGTGTAAATTAATGATGTGGCGATTGATTTACGGACGATCTTTGAATCTGAGCACGCCACCTTGTCGAGATTGTCGAGGTTCGCGCGGTTATTGATTATGAATCACTTACTTTACACCGAAGCTTTTATCGTGATAGCAGCTTCTTGTGGACAGAGGAAAATGGAAGTAATTTTTTTTTCATTTTGGCTATTGGAGCACGTGCAAAATGGAAAAAAGAGTCTCGAGAAAAGTGATCGATAGATTCTGAGAATAAAAGTAATGATTGTGAAAAATTACGTGACTGCATAGAAATTGATAATCTGTATAATCATGTAAGATCGGACGTTATTTCCAACGCATCGTGACACGAGCACGTACAGGGTGAAATGCATTGAAATACGTATATCCATACGCGCTATTATGTCATAAAGGGAGGGAGGGAGGATCACCATGGAAATATTTCAGCTGGTTCAGTCGTGGAGGATTGCTATACACATAGATGGCATGCCCGCATGTAAACAATAGACCAGGCGAAACCCACTGAAAGCGTTTGCGGTTAATTAGGCAGCAATGCTGTTAGCAATGTCCTGGCTCCAGCAAGCCCTCTTCCGTAACCTTGCGTTACAACATGGTAATCCGTAAATGTGGTATCCGTAATAGTTACTCGATTCAATAAACATGATTTTCTTCCAGTAAATTTCGCAATCATGCATTTTCTCCTACTACTACGAGTGCCTTGATGATCCGCTAGTTATCATCCGTGACTACCAACGAGGATTTAATCGCGAGAAAAAATTTGGAATTTTCCATAACTTAATACTGATTGCCCTGATGGAAAATTCACATGGCTAAACATTTTCAACAAAACGAATTGTTTTATAACACAATACGTTAGTTATTTGCTGCGCGAATCGCGGTTGATTTATTGAAATTTCTATTCACCGTTATCTGGTCGGGTGCACATCGACAATGACGCTCTCCCTCTCTCCTCTCTACCCACGTTTATTCATGATCGCCATTTTCTGTTCAACTTCCAATTCGCGATAACTGATTGTAATTTGATTTTTCATATAAAATAAGTTGAATTGTGCTAATTCAGAGATACCAATACATTTTATTATAAAATCAATGTGACGTCAATAAAACGGAAACTTTTTCGAATTCTCAGTTTTGGTTGAAAGGATATGAGAATAAAATTACTGCAGATTCTATTATACGATGGTTCTCCAAATATTATTTTGTTATCATATTTGGAGAAGTGACTTTTGGTGATGTACATACAATATTGACCGTGCTGCAGCACTTGTGCCGGTTAATTGTACTATCAACGTTTCCAGATGCTTCGCAAGTTGGACGTAAAAATAAAAGGAAACGGCGTTCCGGGAGTCGTAAAAATTCCCTTACGTGCCTTCTTCGAAGCAGAGGGATTCATGGCGCGGAAATGTCTCGGCCGGCCTCGTTGTTAAACGAAGGAACGTGAATGTGAGTTCGAAAATGTACTGTTTAGAATCCTTTAATTCACAAAGTAAAGTACTTAATCAGAAACTCTCATAGATTTTTATGGACGCCAATCGTAACAAGTTGGTCAAATACGCCGGGAAGGTGTATCGTTGTAACTGCGAATCGTTATCATGGCAATTAAATTTAATCGGTCTATCGACTAAGAAAATTGGCACAGTTTATAATTGGAATAATTTATTATTGCAGCATCGGAAACGTTGACTGCAGCTTGTAAAACATGTAATATAACGTATATCTTTAGCATTTTTGTGACGTCCGAATATATAAAGTGAGATTGGACATACAATATAATTTAGAATTGTTTGAATATTAGATTGGCAATATAAATTTTCTCGGGAATTTCACGAGGGATTTCAAGCAACAGAAAGATGCATATGCGGCGCGATTATCACCGTGGTATCGATCGCTTTCTCCGAAAATAGGTGTGGAGGGCGATCCTAATAGAAAGCCAATAGTCTCCTCGGTACAATTTACGGCAGCGAACCGACTAGCCATCGTATGGCGCGGTTACTCCAAAGTAGTCTCCTCGAGAAATGCATTAAGAGAGAGAGAGAGGTCTGCCCATGGGTCGACCAGAGGCATTACGCCACCTCATCAGTCGAAAGGTGCATTAGCATTGCTAATGATCCCCGCGATCGTTACCGCCGCACGCCGCACCTCGCGCACGGTGCACGTTTGTTATTTGGAAGTGGGCCACGGCGAACAGGAGGGTGAAACAAGACCAAAGTCGGAGGTGGCTGGCATCCCCGTTAGCTCGCAATAATTTCCGCGCGACAATATCTTGCAACGCGTAGCGTAGATATGCCTCCATTGTTTCATTCGGCTAAAAAAGGGTGGAACGCGTCATTCGGCCATAGAACCCAGTTGCCTTTTACGCGATATTTCCATGGCTATTAACAAATTGATGCGTTAAATTCAGTCCCCCAATTCAGCCGTCGCGTTTGCGAGTTTCAATCGCTCCTCGCTTTCCCGAGTATCTCTCGTAATTCTGTAAAACGTCCGACTCATGTGATTCATTCAATTAAGATTATTATTTTATCACGATAAACAGAGAAAATTCACGCGAGGCGGGCAATTTCCAGTCATTAGCATGCAAGAATATGCCACGTGCATTCGCGAATGTTACCTATGTACAGGTATAACGTACGCACGGTAAATATTGAATGTGGAGATACTATCGCGGAGTCGAATTACTTACGATCGATAAAATCCTTTTGTGATTTACATTCTCCTTGCGTACGCTGTCGTAATCATAATTTTTCATAGCGCGAATCGAAAGTCACGATCGTTATTCCAAACACGTCTGCGCGCACACAGGTACTTATGTACATACGTATATCTCACGATAGCTACATCTGATTTCACTCGGAAAGCTTGAATTTTCCAGGTGCAACAAAACGTTGCGCGCGCCAATCACCCTCAACTTCTTCTTTAAGGCATATTTATATTCAGGCTGCGCACACGAGCTCGCTTGTTTTCTTCTATTATCCCTTGGCGTGGCCAGTTTTACTTCGAGCTTTACTCTCCCCGTCCGCGTCGCTTTGAATGTCTGGTAAAAACTAATTAAATTTTCCCGTAATATGGCGATTTCGATGATAACCGTTATTACGTTTACGGGGAGACTGTGAAGAGAAACGCGAAACGAATAAAAGTGGCAGTG
Source organism: Ooceraea biroi (assembly GCF_003672135.1). NCBI lineage: Eukaryota > Metazoa > Arthropoda > Insecta > Hymenoptera > Formicidae > Ooceraea > Ooceraea biroi. The sequence continues at coordinate 8,181,883 of NC_039514.1, read as the reverse complement.
CGCAGTGGCATTTTACGTATTTTCAGGCTAATCCTCACGCTAATTAGACGCGAAATGAGCAAAACGATTACGTCCACACACAGTGGAAGACAAAAACGGCCTCTGTGCGAGCGACGCGGACTCGTCTGGAAACAAATGTTTCTACCTAGATTGCGGAGACTCGGCGGCGTCAGTGAAAGGCTTTTGTGCTTTCGGGCAAAAGAACGGAATTACGCAAATGTGGGGCGAGCGCTTTCTAAAAGATGCATGATTGTCATCTCTACATTTCGATTGTGTTCTTACGCTGTGTCCTCGAATAATCAAAACCTTTTACTAAACATCATGCCTTAATACGTGATTCAAGTTCACAGATAGGTTTCCATGAGATCTCTACGTTTTCGTCAACTTTGGTCATCAGATTTTCCATCATTCGCACACACACACAATTATCTTGATGCCGTCTTGTCCAACGTCGACTAACTACGTCGGGATAAAGAGATAAAGCAGGTTTAGCCGCGTTAGGCACGCTGTCGCTGTCGTGATTCAAAAGTATTTTTCCAAATCGAACTGTGATCCTATGTGCCGTCACTGAAACGGATTCACAGGTGACCTGGTCCTCACGGTCTATTCGCTTGATCGAGCTTTTCAGATAACACGTAGGACCATCATGGACTGCATGTGCAGCGAGCGCACACAGGGACACGCTTCAGCAGGGCGGGTTATAGCGTGCCGATGTGAGAAAGAACGACGCATATGACGCGTATATTCGCGCGCTCATCCACACACGAGCGTCATTCCTTCCCTCTTCCGAGCTTGCCGGCATTGTTATCGAATATGCCAGGAATGTCGCTGCCGAATATGCCATCAGCCAAATGATCCGTGAAAATTCCGACTGGCCTGTCCGATTTTACGCGAGCGCGAGCTTTTTCCTTTTTTCCTACGCGCTGCAACACCGAAGCGAATAGGATAGGACCATCGTGGAAAGAATGAAGGACGGATAGAGCGCGAGATGATACCATACAGATCCGGAATGTCGAACCATCGATATTAAAACGTTCGCAAATGGTAATAACATTTCGGAGTAACGCGCTTATCGTGCAACGTTATTGGGTAAACCTGAAGAAAAGGGGAGCAGTCTCCGATGACCTTGACCTCTACATATGTTATAACGGTGACCCTCCCGAGTGACCTTCAAAAGATTTTAGCCGGCGCTCGTTGTTTATTAACAAGTTATTAACAAAAGAAGTTTCGAAATAGATAATACTGAAGGAGAGTCTCCTCCTCACCGTTTTCGCGGGATTCAAAAGCGGGAATCAAAAACGGGGTTGGGTTGGGTTAGGTTATATTTTCCGACTCTGGAGCCCCGGACAGAGACGCATCGTTTTCAGCTCGCTTCGCGGGAGGGCGGGAGGCAGGGGCTTCGCCTCCCCCCCCCCCCGCCGGGTTCCGTCCCGTGTACTACGTGATCACAATAGATCTGTTCTTTTTAGCTGCACTACTGAACTAGTGCAGTTAGTTAGAATGAGACGAATATACTTTCTTTCACTCTAACTGCACTAGTTCAGCAGTGCAGCTAAAAAGAACAGACCTATTTTGATTACCTATTACACGGGACGGAACCTGGCGGGGGGAGGGGCGAAGCCCCTGCCCCCCGCCCTCCCGCGAAGCGGGCTGAAAACGATGCGTATGTGTCCGGGGCTCCTTGAGGGATTCTCACCCTCTCGCGTGGATCTCCATTCGTGTGGAAAATTTGTATAAAATTATTAAACTTCTTTTGTTAATAACTTTTTTAATAAACAATGACAGACGAGTAAAACCTTCTGTACGTTACTTAGGGTCCTCTATAACATATGTTAAAGTGAACATGATCGCAGCTGCTTCTCCTAATATATATAATTACACGAAAAAATCGATATCTCGAAAACTAATAGAGATTTAAAACTTTCAGATTCTTTTTTCCCATCCAAAATCCTATAAGAATCCACTGTCAAACTTTGGGACCACGAAAATTATAATCTTGCCGAAGATCCGGAAAACTATGTTGGAAAAAAATAGTTATTGTAAAAAAATATGAAGGGTGTATATTTTGCGGGCTCCCCCGATTGATTATCAATGTTAGAGCCACAACGAAGATTTTTATCAAAAAGCCAAAAAAAATCGAAATTCGGAAAAGGCCTTATTGTAAATAATTACCAAACTTTAGGTTAAAGCAGAGAATACTTTGTAAATACTTATAGTAAAACAAACTATTCTAAATAGTAACGATTCACTGCTTTAAATGACTTTCCTTCCTTCGTTCATGTACATATTCGTTGTTTATGTCTTTGAATATTCAAAATAACTACTACATTTTCGAAATTTCTTTTGTTAATAACTTTTTAACAAACAACGAGCGACGGGTGAAACCTAGTGCGGGTTATTCGGGAAGGTGACCTTTGTAATATATGTCAATATCATGTTCTTGCTTTGCGTGGACAGTTGAAAATTCGTGCAAAATCATTAAACTTTTTTGTTAATAACTTTTTAATAAACAACGAGCGACGGCTAAAACCTTTTGAAGGTCACTCAGGAATGTGTTCTCTATAATATATGTCAAGGTCAAGGTCATCGGAGACTGCTCCCCTTTTCTTCAGGTTTACCCGTTATTGTCCTATGTTGAAAGTGAGCCCAATTGCGCAAAAGAATTCATAATGAACGCATTGTGATACATAATTCTTTTCAAACAATTTTCTATATTTACACGGAACTTGCGTTAAGCGTAAGAATCACATAATCGAAATGTAAAGATGACCGATTGTTAAACAGCAATAACAGCAGTCGACGCTATTTAATTAGCGATAGTTAATTAGCGATATTTCACTGAGAAACCTGATCTCGGAGAAGAGTTTTCCCCGGAAGAACGTGCTTGATTATACGATTGAAAGTCTTAGTTATCGCACAATATGATTCGTCGCTCTGAGATTATCCTGTAGGAACGTTCGTATCGATTTCGCGACTCATCAATAAACTTCCATTGTGGATAACTTAATTAAAAGATAAAAATATATATGACTCTGTCTCTCTCTCTCTCCTCAACAAAATTGTGTTATTTAAAAAGCTTCTCCGACTTTAATTATTTCAATTTACCGTTCTTCCGAGAACTGTAAGCTTCGTTAAAACTTCTTCATTAAAGTACTTGAAATATTTTGTCCGCTTTGATTAAAATAATCAATCATGTTGAATTAACACTTTACTTAATCTTATATTAAACCCAGCTGTCAATATGATGTATAATATTTCAAGCGCATTGCATTGTTTGTAGTTAAAGTCGAACATACTGCATTAATCACGTTTCACGTTGTTCTTTTAACGATGTTTTTAAGAACACTGATCGAGAATCCTTCAGTCTGACGTTAAGGACGATAAATGTGATAAAACGGTAATGACATATACATTTATAATGCGTGCATCGTCTTATCGCGCCGCTCTTGCTTAAGTGCGAGTAAATAGTAGGGAGAGTCAGGATACATCCGGATCGATCCCGTGGGACGCCCTCGAGCAGTCAAACTCAATCTGCAAATGGGACAATCCCATTTTCGACGCCTCGACGGTGCTTGATCACTTTCCTTTAAAGTCCCTTGTAATGTACCTCGTATATTTCCCCTTAGGATCGTTACGATCGAAATCATGTAAAACGATGCGTTTTATTTGTTGCGTATACCACGATAACACTTGAATTATAATATATCATTATTCGTGGCTCGGATGTACAATAATGGATAGACCTCAATGAAGGAACAGACGTTGTTAACGCATTGAAATGAATTTATGTTGAGACTATTAACCCCTTGAGTGTCAATGACGGAAAAATCCGCCAAAATAAAACTGGCCAAAAGTGCTTCATGACGGAAAAATCCACATATTTCATAACGCCAATAAATCACTTTTGCAGTGCAGCAATTGAACTGATAATGCATACTTTAATGTTTTTGAGGTCGCTGATTATAAATTTGATATCAGATTTTAAAAATTGAAGATCACGGATCCAATATGGCGGATAATAATGTAAAAAATTTTTCCAAGTTTCATAAAAATTGGTATCCGGTAGTTTGGGTTTTCTAAAATCCAAAATGGCGGATGTAATGTAAATAAAATTTATGTTATTCTTATGGATATCTATATTTGATTTTGAAGGTGTTTGAGATCGTCATCTCTGGAACGCTCTACTAGGTCTGTAAGTTCATAATCAGCGACCTCAAAAACCCTTAATTCCAAAGTTTTTAAAGGAATTTGTCACATAAAAAAGTTCATGCACAGATAGCGAAAAAAGTCGAAATTTTCAAATATTCAGTCCGCCATATTGGGTCGGTCATTTTGAATTTTGGAATTCTGACCTTAAATTCCTGATCAGCACCACAAAAAACCCCGGAAAAGTGACTTACTTTATATTTCTAAGTTTATGTCATTGATAGCATCCTTGACACACAAACGTTTTTCTTGACACTCAAGGGATTGACACGTTTCGACCGCACGTTTTGAACGCATCATATCGTAACTATTCCCTTACTATTGCATACGCGTATTCCCAATCTTTACGCAAGACGATCGAGATCATTCTTTATTTCGACTTTACCTTCACTCTCAAAAATCAGTCCCATTGTCAGGTTTTCGATGACAGATATCCTCGGTAGCAATTTTCAATCGCTCGCAGCGCACAATGATTCAGCTGCCGTCCAGCGCGCGGCTTGCATAAATAATAACGCCTGGATCAACCCTGTGGCGATTCTATCGCAACGGACAACAAGAGAACATTAATATCGGCAACAATTTAGAAACTTTTCTGCAAAACCTACATGGCATCGCTTGGAATGGCGATGAAAATTGTCTGCGCGATCATATTTCAGCGCCGACAGCCCGCACAATTCGCCTCGACCGGAAACTATCTCGGACGAATATTTGTCTCGCGGGTCATGTTAAGCGGCCGAACGTTTTTTTCGTTGTGCTACGCTGACAGAATTCGGCATTGTCAACGAATCTAAAACTTCGAGTCATGTAGCGAATGTATCGATATCCAGCGCGCCGCACGGCGGTCGTTAGTGAGAGTTTCGTTCAACTCGCTTCGTGATTTTTCGAAACAACGAGAAATGAAAAGTTTCCTCTAACTGCACGGCAGCGCTCAATGTCCAGATATGAAAAATCGGGCTCGCTGCTAACGAATCTAGGTGCCTATATTTGTATATAATGGCCGGCATTGTTTTAACAACTGTTGTCGTCGCGCGTGTACGTGCGTCTGATCAGTATCGACTGGCCACCTTCAGACGGGTCGTAAAAAGCGTTCTTTTCTGTTTCCAGCATTGCCCAAACGTGATACTCGAGTCGAAACAAGGTGGAATGGCGTCTTCGCAAACGACCGTGCGCGCGCGATTACATCTAATTACAAAAGTACATTTAATCAGTTAAGCGTGATATTATCGAGTCGAGAGAGATCCGCTTTTTGACATTTCGTGCCGCGATTCCTGTTTCACGAAGCAACATGCTGCGATATAACTTTCAACACGCGTAAACCCAAGCTCTCGTTTTGAGAAAGAAAGTTTCGCGATTCGTGCACCAGTTGTACGTCCGTCTCAGAGCAAGGATATATCCCTCGTGAAGATTTCTTCGCACTTTGCCATTGCTAAGTAAAGCGCTATCTCAGTCGTACACGTGTATACGGTTGCTCAAGTGCTGCGACAGCACATTCGGAAGCAACGCGACTCGTCGAAATTCGGCCGAATAAAAAATATTTCGTCTCACGTTGCGTCAACTTAACAAGTGTAAGAGGCGAAAAATAACTAGGAGACTGCCTTAGATTTGAACTCGAACTCTCCGGGATCCCTGATTCACACGCCTAGGTCTTAGGCTGTACGGCCAATACTCCTACTGTTGTGATCAACTTGTTTTTCATTCTGATCCTCTATACGACCTGTCAGTCTCGACTATCTTTTCAGATCTTACAGCTCGGCCAGCCTGACATTACATTCGTCCCCGAATGTCTCCAAATCGTCGGTTCACTCCACTTGAGTCCCTCCCAACCTCCATTTTTGGTTCACTCTTCTCAGTCCCTCCCAACATCCATTTTTGGTTCACTCTTCTGAGTCCCTCCCAACCTCCATGTTGGTTCACTCCTCTGAGTCCGTCCCGACCTCCATGTTCAGGCTTCACTACCGGCCAGCTGCTTCTCAACTCCCTCCTCTTCGAGGGGTAGCGGATTTGATCCCACTTCTGAATTGTAAGAGGCGAAAAATAACTGGGAGACTGCCTTAGATTTGAACTCGAACTCTCCGGGATCCCTGATTCACACGCCTAGGTCTTAGACTGTAGGGCCAATACTCCTACTGTTGTGATCAACTTGTTTTTCATTCCGATCCTCTATACGACCTGTCAGTCTCGACTATCTTTCCAGATCTTACAGCTCGGCCAGCCTGATATTACATTCGTCCCCGAATGTCTCCAAATCGTCGGTTCACTCCACTTGAGTCCCTCCCAACCTCCATTTTTGGTTCACTCTTCCGAGTCCCTCCCAACCTCCATGTTGGTTCACTCCTCTGAGTCCGTCCCGACCTCCATGTTCAGGCTTCACTACCGGCCAGCTGCTTCTCAACTCCCTCCTCTTCGAGGGGTAGCGGATTTGATCCCACTTCTGAATTGTAAGAGGCGAAAAATAACTGGGAGACTGCCTTAGATTTGAACTCGAACTCTCCGGGATCCCTGATTCACACGCCTAGGTCTTAGACTGTAGGGCCAATACTCCTACTGTTGTGATCAACTTGTTTTTCATTCCGATCCTCTATACGACCTGTCAGTCTCGACTATCTTTCCAGATCTTACAGCTCGGCCAGCCTGATATTACATTCGTCCCCGAATGTCTCCAAATCGTCGGTTCACTCCACTTGAGTCCCTCCCAACCTCCATTTTTGGTTCACTCTTCTCAGTCCCTCCCAACATCCATTTTTGGTTCACTCTTCTGAGTCCCTCCCAACCTCCATGTTGGTTCACTCCTCTGAGTCCTTCCCAATCTCCATGTTGGTTCACTCCTCTGAGTCCTTCCCAATCTCCATGTTGGTTCACTCCTCTGAGTCCATCCCGACCTCCATGTTCAGGCTTCACTACCGGCCAGCTGCTTCTCAACTCCCTCCTCTTCGAGGGGTAGCGGATGAATCTCAACTGTCTTCGAGGGGTAGCGGATTTGATCCCACTTCTGAATTGTAAGAGGCAAAAAATAACTAGGAGACTGCCTTAGATTTGAACTCGAACTCTCCGGGATCCCTGATTCACACGCCTAGGTCTTAGGCTGTACGGCCAATACTCCTACTGTTGTGATCAACTTGTTTTTCATTCTGATCCTCTATACGACCTGTCAGTCTCGACTATCTTTCCAGATCTTACACAAGCGACAGGGAGAAAATAAACGTATCTGTATAATATAATGCGCATTGAGGTAAAGCAATCGGATATACACTTGCACGTGAAAGATCTTGTTCGTGAAGGTAGATTGGAAAATTGAAATACGCTCATCGACAATCGTGCGAAAGCACCCCGGTAAAGCGCGAAAGGAGAGTGAACGCTCGCGTCAGTGACGATTTCATGCGCGAATCTCCGCGATCGTTAACGGAGAATTCGTTTCGGTTGCTCACGATTTCCTGACAGTATGAGGAATAGAGAGAGGGAGAGAGAGAAAGAGAGAGATAGAAAGTCCCGATATGTCAACCTCGCTGATATTCGATGAATCGCGGGACTGAAAATCGTGCCCGTGTATGCCCGTGCCGATGCACGCGTACACACACGTGGACGCGCGCATACACATACCGAGGTATCGTATGCACATAAATGCATATATATATATATATACCTATATATACGCCCCGTGTGGCTATATACGTGTGTATTACGCGCAACGGGGTGTGGGTTTGCACGTACACGAGGCGTCCGTGTGTGCGACTAAATATAGGGAGCACGTTCACACGCTCGACACGAAACGCGGAAGCGGCGAAATAGATTTTCGTTATCGCCACGTTCTCCCCGGTTCGCATACGACAGAATAATATCTCTCTGAGGCAGATCGACTGCCGAACTTCTCCATGGAAATTCGATATCGCGATACGCCTCTTGCACTGATATTTTAAATCGCGTGATGCGAGATATTTTCGTGCGATCGTCACAAGTATCTCGGAAAGATGTTGAACAACATGTTTTTATATACGTTAAAAAACCTTCCACAAAGAGGCACATTATCCTTGTGCGAAAAAATATAATCAAAAACTATTGAGATGCAGCAGTTTTACCGCAAACGGATAAGACATGCCTAATATCTGGCTGATAATTCCATGAAAGTCTCGCTCTATTCTGTCTTTAACTCTCTGTGTTCACCGATCGTTAACCGTATCGACTTTTGAACATTCTGCAAGATGCATCCGGGACACAAATCTCTAACCGCCAAAAAGTCCGTTTCGCGCATGTCGCACGTAAATACAGCGTATCGTGTAGTGCATGCCTGTTTCGTTTATCAGAAGAATTCCACTGTTCTTGGCTAGGATCCCGGAAGAATGGATTGCCGGAACTGTGGATATCAGAATGTTGCAAGGCAGAGTCGCTGTTGCTCGAGAGTACGCGCGCAAGACTGTGCAACCTCTGCAGTTCCCGAAGATTTATAGCGCAAAAGTACTTTGTCACGCAAACGCGAGGCCTACGCCACGAAACTCGCGCGATGCATTTTGACAGTCGCGATATGAAACGCATCCGAGTGCCTGTTCCATCAGACGACGACGAAGACGATGGTGATGACGGCAATGACACAGTTGCACAAGCGATACAAACGCGAGAGAAAAAAGGAAACATGGAAACGCTCCGCGAGCGAGCGGAGGAGAGGATGGTGGTTACCATAAATCACCGAAACGAGAGAGCTACCGGAGGCACGGGGTTTTCGAATCGTAACAAAGTGGAAGATAGCCCAAGCTCGAAGCCTGGAAGAATATGGCCACCATTTTTCCTCGGCTTCGGCTGTTGAAAGCACACGTAACGGCGTAGGACAGTTTATGTCCGCGTGATTCTGGCTTCCCCTTGCCTGCGATCCTTTACCCTCTTCCCCTATTGCTTCTTCCGCACGTCGAAGATTTCGGCTTGTCACGCCTGGGGGGCCTCTGCGCCCCCATTTCTCGTATCCTTTTCCTCCTCGTTTCTAGATTTCGCTCGATCCCTGCTTCTTACGTCGAGTTGCCACCTCGCACACGCCTCCTTCTCGTGCCAACTCTAAAGCGATATGAATGGTCACCAACGCCACATACACAACGAAAAACTTTTTCGTTGCACCTAGCGGTACGCTACGTCCAGAGGCACTCTTCTTCTGTCCAGGCCTTTATCGATCGTGTCTCTTTGTGCGTGGACGCGCCGTCCCGCGTCCTCCCAACCTTCTTCGTTCTTTTGTCCTATTTTGTCCTATGTCTGCTCCTCCTCCATTGTCTGTCCTCGCATCGTTATTTGCGTCGATCTTGTCACCGTCACACGATCCCGTAAAACGTATATTAAAAATTAAGAAAAAGAAACTGTGATTCAATGCGCGTTGAGATCTCGGCGCTCGAGATTAATACAAATGAGAATTGCAAAACCGGGAGATACAAGACACACATACGTGTATAAATCATGGTAATGCATCTCGCACGTTACAATGTTTAACAAAGTGGCGTATTGCAAGGGATTTTACGAAACACCGTATAAAACTAATTGGCTTGTTAAAAGTATTACGTAGATGCGCGCGGAAATTACGTTTCCGCATTTATTTACTATGTATATCCTACTTATCCAGCCGGCGGAACGGATAACAATGACTTTAAAATATCACAGCGCTGCCTTGTCGCAACTCTCTCTCTAATAAAATGTCGAGCGATGCAATTTCGCAGTTGCGCCCAGAACCCGAGTGCGTGTACTTTGAAATGTAGTGCTTTAACGCTACGTGCATAACGTTGTATCATATTCCACCAAGTAGCGCATGCTCGAGCAATATCTTACTCGGGCCCTTTATCCCTCTCTCTCTCTCTCTCTCTCTCTCCCTGCTCTCTCCCACTCTCTTTCTCTCCACCCCGTTTTCCCAAAGGCAATTTCAATCTCACAATGGAAATCTATCCCTTAATCTATAATTATAATTGTGCGTTAGCGTGATGCATTTTACGTTATCTTTGCGGATTGTGCGATAGCACATGTGTATCGCGATAAACATCAGCTACTAAAGTACCGCGGCTGAGACTAGGTTCAAGGCTAAGATGCCCGTGGTATACCGCGAATGTCTTCGCGCGAGCATTCACGCTTCGTGCCACCGAAAAGATTTTATCGCGCGACGAGAGCTTCTAAAGTGATTATCAACCGGAAACCTAGAAACCTCCAATTATACAATCGTGATTTGTAGCGCATACGTATGTTACTTTGGTGCGTTTTTGTCACTTTCACGGTACCACGTATACCTATCACGCAAACCCGCTAAAAGTATTAAAAGTTTTCTTCCGCCAAATTAGCTGAGGAAAAAGTGTTCGCCGTAAAAGATAAAGATGTAAAAACGAAACTAATTTAACTTAATTAATTAAGACTCGAAGACTCTTTTTGATCTCTCGTATCAAAATCTGTACATGTGGAAATTGGCAATCCGCGTTGCAAAAATAAATGTGTAAATGTCCGAAGAGTACAAATAACAAGCGTAGAAACGAATACCTGACGGGCGTTGGAACGTGTGGTGAGCGACCCTGTGGACAACGTGGTAGACGAATCGCGGACCTGAAAAATTAACCGGTCCCGGGGTGTCGTACCCCTTTTGCGAGTGGGAGCAGCGCGCCTTGCTCTAATACAGATTTATTGCCACCTAAGAGCCGGAGCCGGGCGTTCTAATACAGGTATTATGCTGACGCAGGCACGAGGAATTTACACGAAATTGGAGGTAATTTGTAGGGGTCGAGGCGCTCCGCGCACCCCCTTCTGCCGTCGCCGCCGACGCTACCACCGACCCCCTTTCGGACGCTCTCTACCCTCCTATCCCCTATTACATCGTGCCGGACCTGTGTGTGCGGCCGTGTATCCCGAAACTCCTCAGTAACGACTTGCTCGAAGGACGTAACTCTCCAACAAGGGCTATCTACCTCGAAATATGCTGCCGCGTAGGCCGCTTTTTGATTTACGGACTAGATCGTTAATTAAAACGTCACGGCTGATCAGTCGCATACGGCGGTTTAATTAAAATTTTTTAATTGCCGAACGCGCGCCTACGTTAGATGAGCGATCTCAGTGCGACAGCATTCTCCCAAAAAGTGTGTCCAAACTCTCTATTTTTTTCTTCTTCTTCTTTTTTTTTCTTTTTCATCATCGACGTTGTTTTTCGTGGCACCCTAACGAGGGTATCGAAACACGAAACCGGTTATTATCGGAAATCGCGTCACGGTTTTCGCGGTGGGGTACAAAGAGCCTACCGTAAATTGTCGCGTATCGTTGTCGAGATCGATCCACTCGACACACGGCTCGCTTTTGCGGTCTACGTGTTCTAGATAGGAAACCCGTTATTAATGATGAGAGGATGAAGATACCGTATTCGCTAATGCGAATATCGTATCTTTGCACGTAGATGATATTTCCAATTTCATGAAATTCACATTGAACCGATACATTTTGATTTTTCCCATCCACTGCGCGAAAATTTCTTCAATTTCACGAGTATGAAAGTACGAGTATGAAAAAAAATGATTATAATTATCGACAAGTTAAGTTAATGAACGTAACTTAAAAGAATCATTATCGATCAAATAATAATCGGAATAATAATGACATTTTTTACAAAATTGATTTGTCATTTGTGCAAAGCGCCTATCACCTAAAGGATTTTCGACATTTCCTTTTTCCTTTTCGTAATAATCGCTATTAATTTATTTCCTGATAAGAGAGTTTTATAAGCGTGCTTTTGAGGCCATGTGTTATTTAAAATTTTAATACACCTCAAGGTGTGCACGAGGCGAACGCTATACTGGCTAGCGATTTTAATCTCGGCGTTGTAATAAGAAATAATAAGAAATAAAGTGAACCACGTAGCAGGTTCACTAATGCCGGTGCGCGAGACATACCTCCGCTAGTCACGCGATTTACATTACCCAAGTCCAAAATATTTCGATGTTACAGTTCGAATGGTAATTATTTCATTTAAATGAGAAACAGACAAGTGTTGGGATATCGAGACCCTGGTATGTTAAGAGGGTCGTGAATAAGAAGCTTGCAATAGGCAATTGCGATAAATGATCTTGGGACTAGAATAGATGCTTGCGAGAAAAAGCTAGATGTGCACCAACACGATCGAGCAACTTGACGGCAGCTTCGCAGATACGATTGTTCTCCTACCTGGCATGTTTCGGTCCAAGGCTGGGATCGTACATGGAACTCGCCGAGATGTCTTCATCGGGGATTTCTCCGCTTTCCATGCCCAGCGCTGTAGCGCATTGTCCTATAATGAAACGATTCACGATGGTGTTAGGCAAACTTCAATATCAATCTCCATTTCGTTAACGTCGCGCATCGGGGAGTGAAAATTTCGGATAGCAGATGATTGAGCGTTATCCCGACCAAGCAATTCAGCTATAGTCAATCGGATTGTGGAGCAATTAATTTTATTTGGCAGAGGAATTTACCGCACAATCACATATTATTATTGTAGTCGGATATTCTGATAATAATAGTTGATGCATTGGCGATTTTTTAATGACGGGGTAACGTGTTATCCCATACGGGATAAATTGTTGAATCAGCGAGAGTCAGTTCGGCCAATATCTTGTTGCGCGTTACAACGCGCGTCGTGCCTGACGTCAGTACGCTTAAACTATGGCAGTGCAGTTACGACGGAAAGTTTCAAAACTGCAGAATGCAGCGGACGTGGGATTAGCTCAGCCTCCGGAGCTACTACCGGCCGGCTATGGTCTCCATGAGTCGGCATTACCGCGAACAAAACTTGCTTTGGGTTTGTAACTGTCCTCCACGTTCCACCTACCGTCCGTCATACGGAGAAACTTCGTATTCTGCTTGTGTCGGTATAGCGCGATGTAAAATCTATGTCCGATTTAAAATTAATATCGAAATAAAACATTATTTAACCGCAATCTGCAAGTATTTATTATTTATAATTTGCATTATTTTCTTTGAAAATATGCAAACAGATTCGCGCAATCGGAATTGATAAATTACAAATTCTGAGCACTCCCCGACAACTGGAGTAATTCGATAAACATTCGATCAAGTGGATATCGGTAAGGCAATTGTATTTGCAACACGTATCCCGTGTCAACACGTACCTACAAATGTAAGCAATACAAAAAAAATGGAAAAGAAAAATATAAATTTGCAACGTTATCAATCGTGGATGGGAGCAAAATGTGAATACTCGTTATTGCAAACGCGCGATGAAACGGTTGCTGGATATTAATAAAATAAATATCAGGAAACTACATTTTTCGCAAACTGTGCCAAACGCTTTTTCCACAGAGGATAGTTAATATATATCGCAAAGTGGTTGGCGATGGTATATGACTCATTTAACGAGGTCCATTTAGGACAAGTTCTTTCCGTCGCGTGCTCGCTGTTTTATTAAAAAATTTTACAAATGGAAGTTATGACTTTTCCAGTGCGCTACAAACCGGGTCCTTTTCATTCTTCCATAAAAGTCTGCGTGCTTTTCCCTTATTATTAGACTTTATTACATTTCCCTTAGATCGCTCTTTTATTTGATCCAGTGACGAGATATTATGGGTCTCTATCATATACTACATCATTACTTGATAATCGCGGAAAAATTGTTACGCAAATAAAAGCGTCAGACCGTTTACTTATTAATACATATACATATATTTTTATTATCTCGGGATTTTTATTGTTTAGCATTGCGTGCTTGAATATCATGGATTTACCCTGAATAAAACAAGTGATACACTAATCACGGAGAGACACGCGGAGAGATACGTGAAATTCGACAATCAGGCGACGCGTTCTAACAAACTTTCGAGATAAAAGCCGGGAAAATAGCGTTACGTTTTCGCGGCGCACGTATGAAATTATTGCCTAATAAACGTGCTAGTTTCTATTCAAGTCGCGCAACTTGGATCATATTTGCAGCTGGCAGCCTTTATGCTGCATCCGTTAATGCGACATGGTGCGAATGAGATGAACCGTGTCGTAATTATTGAACCAACCTGGATATCGCGAGCCATCCCGCCACGGTGCATCCGATGTTTCGCGTCCGAGAATTATCCAACGGGATATTCGTTGTTGTTTGCAGCAATTGATCAACTATCGCATTGTATCTTTCCGACGAGGCAGACACATGATATAAAGCGAACATACAGAGTATAACGTATATTATTATTGTACGTATGCTATGTAATGTCTATGAGGATTTGTAATGACAATTTTCTGATCTGATTTTACGTGTTCCTTTTTATTCTCTTGGAACGATTGTTTAGTCACTTATTCGCGACACTTTAAATATTAATCGTATATCAAAGCGCAATACTTTTTCTAATAATTCGTATTATCCCGTACTGCAACGTTTGTACTTGAAGTACAAGAGGTCGTATCGCGTGCATTGTATACGATGATAACGGATATGAACCCGAGCTTTGGTGTCATGTCCTAAAGCGATAAGTCAACCTGACATATTGGGATATCCTAGACGCGATGTGTTTTCACGCAACGTGCAGGGTAATGAACGATTTCAATGATTTGTAACTTGATTGACAACCCGATTTGCCAAGAGCTTAAATATATTCAAACCACACCGAATAATTGATAGTTAATATTTATGACGGCATTAATTGTTAGCATTTCGAATCTAAATAAAACATTAATTCGTGTACGAGTATTGGGAAAATGGTCGAAAGACAATAACAAATGATGAGATTGAATACAAGTATCTAATAACGATTCGATATTATTTGACGCACATACGAGATAGAAGCTTGAAATGCAAATATCTGATGTAAATTTTTCGCAATTCTTTCTACTGTATATATATCGTAACCTTAAAAAATTGTCTTGATTTCCGTGAGTGAATATAAGAATAAAAAAAAGGACGAAGAATATGGCAACAATTGCAAGCTACTCTGAAAATTAACTTGATTTGACGCAGCGTCCTCTCTCTCTCTTTCTCTTGCAAATGATAATTAATTTGCATAGAAATATAACGGATGAGCGGTAAACAACGAACGGTGAGAGTCAGAACAGCGGCATGACAGAACGGATCGGCACAATACACGGTCCGCTCGCTCTTCTCGCATCTGAGCAGCTATTAGATAGTATTGTTAATTCATCGTGCGTCTGACATTTCATTTACGAGGGTACAATGCCTCGATGAGACCAGAACGTGTGTAGGCAGTACGGCATTATTGCGTACGCACACCGAGAAAAGAAAGAAAAACGTATAGCATAGCATGACATACAGCAGATTGTCACGCCATCCTGTTGGTGCCAAAAATAAAAGAGAGGAGGAAAAAGCTCGATACCGCTTATTCTTTCAAAATTCTTTATTAGCACGTAATGCTTTGAGATCGCTGTAACAGAATTACATTTTACGATTTTACTAAGAATCTTACCAACAATTTTGCCAACTGAAAGGAGATGGATCATCTTGACAAATTAATCCGTAGACGAGAGAGATTCCGTTTTTGAGAAATAATAAAATTACAGACGTACTCGCGAGACACACACACTTCTACTTTGGAAAGGGAATTTAGAAAAACTTGTTCCGTGGTCGTCTCCGCGGAATGCTTCGTCGAAGATTTTCAATCGACGAACGCGACCGTTCGACTTGGCGCGGTGACAGTACGCTCTGGGACAGTGAGAAAGATCGTAAGGGAACGACGAAACTTGGAAGGGGCCAAAGGAGTACCGGCACTTTTCGGAAGTCATCAAACTCGGATATGACGCGTCCGGGAGTTTGGATTCGACTTACCTAGATCCGTGCAGCGACAACGCGGCAGGGACAATAGGACGAAAGCGGCGATCAGAAGTCCTCGAAGTGGAGTTGGATCGGCGCTGGGACCAAGGACTGGCATGTTACTGGTGACCTGGGCCGTCGGCACGCCGATAACTTACTCCTCCTCATCACTAACTATCCGCGGTCCTGACCGCATCGGTCATCAAGCACGTTCCTAGCATCGTGATGGTCGCAGGGTGGTTACAGCTTCGCGTCGACGCCCTGAGAACGGAGTAATACGTGTTAATCATCCGTAGACTGAGCTGCAAATGCTCGCTCGACGAGTACTGATTATGTTACAGGTGATATTTGTGACAATCGACGATTTCCTCGGCCATCGTCCCGAACGCGACTTTCCCCTTACGTAGATTCGTAGTTTAATGTAATCGGAGCGCCCGGTTACCCCGCGATCATTGATAAGTCAATCTCATGCGGTTGGAGCAACGAGGCTCCATGAAAATAATGCCGGCTGTTACCGCGAACACGTACTGGTCCGTTAGAACGGCATTAAGGGGGGAGCCTGCTTTAGAACGTTGAAAATAAGGTATAATTTTACGAATTTTTTTGGAGAAACTATACAGCGGATTATTATAAAACTTTGATGCATTTATTAGTACATGTTTAAAGATAAAAAAAATTATTTTTTTATTTGAATATATCGCCTGTAGAGGTCGTCCTGGAGGCATTGTAAATTGGTGAACATTCTCCTGCCTCCAAATTTCATCCAAACTGAAAAATTGAAATATTTTCTTGTTATTTATGAATTCCCATCGTCGATGAACCTTTAATATTCATAAAAACATTAAGTTAAACAATTAGTTTTGCATGAAAAAGTTTAAAAACTTTGCCTAAAAATCGTACTTTTGTGTTCTAAGCTCCACCATTTTGGCACTTTTCAACTTTTTTCTTCTCTCTTTGGTTCATCGACGATGGGAATTCATAAATAACGAGAACATATTTCAATTTTTCAGTTTAGACGAAATTTGGAGGCAGGAGAATGCTCAGCAATTTGCAATGCCGGCGACGCGGCTGCACTAAGATTTCTCCAGGACGACCTCTACAAGCGATATATTCAAATCAAAAAATAATTTTTTTTATCTTTAAACATGTACTAATAAATGCATAAAAATTTTATAATGATCCGCTGTATAGTTTCTCCAAAAACAATTCGTAAAATATACCTTATTTTCAGCGTTCTAAAGCAGGCTCCCCCCTTAAGTGCCTAGGTAAATTTATCGATGACGAATAAAAGTAAGCAAGTGACCGTTGCCAAAGTCAAAGCGATAAAGTGGACACTCACGTATGACTCTGGCAACGTTTTGCGACGGTCAATAGAGTCAATGAGTATTTTCCTAGCCGTAGCTTAATGAGAGACTTTCGATTGAGGCGAGGACACTTAGTGGCAAATGTGATAATTGTCAAATGTGACATAAAATGCGATGCGTTCTCTATTCTCGCCAACAGCTATATAAACGGCGCTTTCGATATATTAAACCGATTGCCACTGGCAACACGGTTACGGTTATATTTATGGAAATATCATCGCTGGAACTTGCATTTGTCGTGCAAAGCGGAACTCTTATCGCGCTGACACGCGCTGGTAGCGCAGGCATCTGTTATCATTTTTGCAAATAGCGCTCTCCGCCTCCCTCTCCACCCTCTCTTCCGTCTTCATTTTACGCTGCCACAATCTCTACGATAAGAGGTCTATTTTGCTCGACAAATCGGACCTCTATATATACGTCGCTGCTACGGAAATAAAATCGCTTACGATCTCCCGACCCGGCACTTGGTTAAAAAAGTCACCGTTATACGCGAGATTAGTCGCGTCAGACTGCGCTGATAGCAACGGATAATCCGCGTCACTCCCGGATTACGTAACGGGCCATATGAGTCGTCGTCGACGAATAACGGAGGCATCGCTGTGCCGCGACGCGTGAAACTTTAATTGCGACGGTGCTATTAGCAAACGCGATCGTTTTCGGGGGAGAGGATCCACGTTGCTGCAGCTGCAATTGTATCGCGAGCGTACGTACCGTGTACACGCGCGGTATACGGTACGTACACGTATGGGATATCGCATAAGTACGCGCCTTCCATATGCTGCAATTGCAATTGCAACGCCGCACGGATTTCACGTCACGCCTCATGCATTATTCACACCTCGCCGGAGGCGAAATTATTTTTCCCCCGTTAGCGTTAGTATTATTAATTTTAAGCGTTAGTTCAATCTGGGCAACGTTTCCAACGTTTCGGGAAATAACTACCCGGTGAACGCACCCGGTGCATATCAGCGCATTTGAATGCGTCGAGTGCGTTCGCGCAATCGCGCGTTTCCCGATTGAGGTATCTAACAGCACTAGGCAGGCTGGGTGTACCGCGCTGTCGTCAGGAAATCTCTTTGAAAACCTGACATCGAATCGCGTGAGCGATAATACCGACATTCTTTTCGTAAGGACTCTGTGTGTATTTTCTCATGCCGCGTCCAAGCATGAACACAGGATATGAACGAGGCCCTAGAGCCGTCAGGAACAAGTGTCGCGCTCGGTATGTTGATACGAACTTTTGCAAGATACGACAATACGTATGCACCGAAACCTGTAATGGAACTCTGGATAGGTTGCTTTGAATACTCGATGGAGAGCTCGAGAATGGAAAGTCATCGGACCACGTTGCACCTTTTAGCGAAACCAAGCAAAACTCGGCGAGTATACGTATTACACACGAAATGGATAAAGCTCTGGCTTTAAGTTACACACACAAGTAACAAGCTGGATAATGGTGACGCGTTTTAAACTGGGAGTGACACAATACTGAGAAATGAGTGGCCCTCTCGGCACGTGAGGATCGTTAATGCCTCTCGCGCGCGAGCATACCTCTTTTTTCAAGATAAAGTACATCTACGGTTATACTGAGCTCTTACCGAGGCAACAACCGCCGGAGGAGGCACATCTCGCCTCACTAATTATTTATAATTATCGATCACTAACGAGCAATGTCCGGGAGAGATCGCATTACGTGCACCCCGAGGCCACGACATCGCAATAACGTTCGCTCCGTTTTCTCGCTCGTGGGGCTATTGTAGCACGGTTGCGTGATTTTACAAAATTCGCCTAAAGGGAGAAATAAAGAAAATTAGATACGAGACTGTACGGCACGTTCACGGCCGATCGTACTCGCGATGTAAATAAGATGAGAAATTCTCGACGTATCGTGTTACGCGCGCGAATGTTATGATGAGACCGAGATTTATTCACGGCGGAAAGTTATATCCGGCACTAAAGTTTCGTCTCGGCGTATATCTGAAGATATACACGACGTGACTTGTACAGCGATACATCGCGCCAATGATATTTACATTTTAAACGTCTCTTTAACATGCAGACTGAATGTAGGATAAAATGAGAATCTCCTTTTCTTTCGAGCCAAAGCCTTCAATTTTCAATCGCACCGAACGGCTGTATACATTTCCAGTAGTTCGTATCCTTGTTAGTGATCAGAAACTGTTACGCTGCCTGTTTGTTAACATGGTAAAAGGAATAGCGCTGCATTATTGCATCCTTTGCGCAAATTGGCACTTTGCACAAACGAAAGACGAATCGCCGTAAAAGTAAGCGAGACCGAATTGCCGAACAAGTGGTGATAAAGTAGGTGACAAAAATTCGTCGGTTATATTGGAACGGCGCTGGTAGCTCGGCGGACCACATCATGATACGCGAGAGTATTAAATGATTTATGCGTACCGTTCAAACCTGAAAAATTATCTTTTAACTTGGATAAACTGTAGCCCCGTAGTTGAAGACAGGAACAAGCGAGAGATTGCGAGGGGGTTGAGTTTTACGAAGTGCACTAGGAAGAAGGAGGAACCGACCGGTCCTTTATGTGCACTCGATACTTTCGATGGTCCGTGCAAAACAAATATGCCTATACGCAGGACACAAAACAGGATCGACGATGCAGAGAAGCGAGTACTGCTGGTCCAAAATGGACGCTCTTCCTTTTCTTCACGGGATACCGAGTACCGTCATTACCCCCCTCTCATATATACGGATAGCTCGACGCTCTATCTTCACCGAGTGAAAGAGGGTGGTCGGCAGTGGGAGATGGGGGATGGGGTAAACGGTAGGATTTTGCGATGCAAATTTTATTCCGCTCTCTTCCCTCTCTCTCTCTCTCTTTTTCCCCACCAGCTCCGCTCCTGCCCGACCTTCCTAGTCAGCCCTTTCCATCTATCTCCTTTCTTTTATTTCCTTGTAGTTTTCTTTATCTACGACCGCTGGTACGGCCCACTTTTTAAAATCATCTCACGGGAATTTTCTCTCGTGTCGTCGAGCACCCCGACGGAGTTATCGCGATCACCTCGCTCGGGCGGACACGCTTTTTCGCGGTTCGTCGCGATTTTCACGGAGGGAAAACCTCGGGGGAAAATCTTTGCCCGACGAATCGGCGAGGATGGCTTGGAGAACTCGTCGTAGATGCGGTAGCGTCGTACTTTGCGACCGGGGAGAGCTGACGACGCTGAAAGAAACGGAGGTTGCAGCCAGAGAAAAGCGCCGGTGAAATTAATTAATTCTGACGGGCTGTTATCTAGCCGCTCGCTCCTTCAAATGACAATACGCCGTCACGTTCGTCTTCATTGGAGGAAAATTCTCATTTCTTGGGATCGAGCCACTCGGGCCCTCGTGGCTTTCAGAATAATTGTCTTGATTTAATAAAAATAATTCGAAATATATGACTAGCGAGACGATGCGCGCGACTCTTTAGCGCCGAATCTTTCACGAGAGGAAACGCGAATGCAACGATCCCATTTGGAGACTTACTTTTCGATTCTTATTACTCGCTACACAGTGATTCATCAATTCGACGCAGATACGTCCCGCGAAGAGCTCAGTTGACCGGCACATTGATGTATCATTCTCTCGCAAAGCTTTCATGTGCTCCCACGTCTCTTTTACTCACACGCAGTTTCCAACTACATAATCTAAAAGCGTCCAACTTGCGTAATACGTTTCCTGTCTAGTTTTCATATAGATATTGATCGCTGTTCTCCTGTGGATCTCGCGTGTACATACCTCGTGCATGTACATATTCTACACACGGTATGCCTGAAAAATAACAAGACTAACGCAGTCATCAATTATTGATCGTACGTGCTAAAACTGATTATTTTTATTCGGAATAAAATTGGTCAACCAATGCATGGATAGACTTTTGAAAACCGTATACTATATATATATATATATATATATATATATACAGGGTGTCCCGGGTTTTAACCGACAAACTGCGGGAGCATATTCTACTAGTGGAAATAAGAAAAAATTCTTATATCGAGTTTGCTTAGAAATGCTTTATTACAAAGTTATAAACCAATATTGAAAAGAAATATCAGATAAGTAACAACGGATTTTTTCACAAAAATATAAATTATCTACGCAATGATTTAGTGACGTATTTCAAAATGTTGTCCTTGCACATCGATACAAGCTAGACATCGACGTAGTACAGAATTTGTTACAGTACGACATTCCTGAAAATTTTGTTGCATCTCAGTAACTGAATTAGTAATTCGTTGCTTTAAATCTATCTGGTACTCTTCTGTTAGGAAATCTACGTTGATACTCTCGTACGGCAGCTCGTGCATTTCCGTCACAGAATCCGTACACGAAATGAATATCGGTGTATTCCTCATTTGAAAACACTTTTGGCATTCTGATAGTGTAATTGCTAGTAATTGCTAGTTGACACGACGATTGAAATCTAACGGCTACTGTTGTGAAAGTAACAATCATACTGAATCGTTTCAACATAGTGAACATGAATACATGTGAATACACGTAACATAAACATCTTCGACCTTGCAAATTCTACACTATGTTCCGTTGTTACTTATCTCATATTTCTTTTCAATATTGGTTTATAACTTTGTAATAAAGCATTTCTAAGCAAACTCGATATAAGAATTTTTTCTTATTTCCACTAGTAGAATATGTTCCCGCAGTTTGTCGGTTAAAACCCGGGACACCCTGTATATATATATATATATATATATATATATATATATATATACTCGCGTATATAGATAGTATAGATGTGTAAAAAGAAGACATGAAATTATTTATAAATACGCAATATGTCTACACTCGAGAGAACCCTTCGGTTTTTCGGTTTTTTCCCCATAAACGCGACATTATTCATGCCGCGGTTTGGTGCGGTTGTTTATCATAACAGATATAGAGCAAGACGAATTAACGTAATCCTCGTTAACGACCGCAGAAACGACGCCAGACATTAAACTCATTTGCTCTTAGGGGTCGCGGCTAATCCAGTATGGATTACCCGCGGGAGAAAAAGGGCGGAAAAGGAACACCGGACGCGATCTCTTCTCAGGGGAGAAGAAAACGTACGGAAAGGAAAAAGTGTATGAAATTTAAAAGTCTACCGAGTCGCTCGTCGTTAAGCAGGGGTTTAGCGATTCTTTGGAGAGGATAAAAAGTGTATACGCGCGGGTTGCCCTTTTCTCTTTCTCTTTCTCGCTTTCCTGTTCTCTCTGTGTTCTGTGTGCGGTGGGCAAACGTACACCCGGTATGCTTACTTTACTCGGGCAGAATCCCTCAGCTCTGAATTCGCAGAGTCCCGTCGATAATGCAAGCATCGTTGCTCGTCTCGATGGAGACGATTCAGGTGAGGCTTCGCTCGGAATTATTCGGTTTGTACCAATTTCGAGCCCATCTCGTCTTCTCTCCGCCTAGTATCCTCCTTCGTCGACTACTACTACTGGTGTGCCGCTACCGCCTCTACTTCTATCCCACTACCCGTACTCGCCGCTGATCCAGTTGCCACGTACATAGTCGAACAATCGCACCGTCTTCTTAGAGGAACCGAAGGATTTGGGAAAACATGGTTATCGGATCGAAGAGCGGCACTTTCCTACTGGCGGAAAATCTCACGGGACTCTAAAGGCTGACGTTTACACCTCAAAGAGAAAACTAAAGGGATTCCTTCCCAGAGCGGAAAAATCTGATTTTGAATTTTGATCCACGTGTCAATCGTGTCAACTCTCCGCGCGCATCAACCGCTCTACGCGTCTATGATAAACAAAACGCATTATGCGAAAACGGTGATAAGATGCAAAAGTATATTGTACGTCATGGGGAACGAGTCAAGGAAAACTAAAGTCACGCCAGGCACAACTTTATAATTGTAATAGATGTCCCGTAGTCAACGGTACAATCTGAAGAATTACCTGCACGTGTTCGATGCATACGGCTTATTTTTCGGTTTCATTGCATCGTCGAATCGAAAGGGTTTAGTGCTTTCAGAACGTCGGCATTCGACGACCGGACGACCGGAGAAGTTGAAACTATCTCCACTGTCAAGTTAAGTACGCCACTTATCACCACTCGTCGCTGCTCTTGGAAACTATGAAGCTCTCGAGAGCTTTCTGCTCGGAGAAGAATTTTGCATGCAACGGCACAGCCGATATCGAGCGCATCCTTGTAAAACTTGGTCCGCGCTTCGGATTTCGTTGTCGCGGAGATGGAACCTCGGTATGGTATCGTCGGTCCTGGATATTAGAAATTTTCATCGAGTCAAACGAAACTCTGATAGCAATCGAGAAACAAACATGATGATGGAATTTTGTCAAAACAGGTCAGCTGTATTTTAACAAGTTCAAAAGCAGGGAAATTAATGAGGTGCTTTAAATTATGCTTTAATATTTGAATCACGGTTTAATCGGTCAAAATACAAACATACATTTTAATATTTTGCCAAACCAGATAATCGTACGTAATGCTGCTAAATTGCATGAGAAAGAAAAAAAATAGACGTTTCGCTGGCGCGTTCATTTAACATATTGTAATGCGTTACATTTGTACGCAATTTCTTTCTACGTGGAATGTTTGTTACCCTTCAAACTGTTTCAAATTTGTTTTACATTTATCATTTAGGTAATTATAAAACGGACGTTTCTTTTCTTGTATATTTTTTTTCTTTGCCGCGCTGCTATATTTACTTATGTCTATCTGGTACACTCTTGTTTTCTTCTTAAAATGAAACCGTATCTGAATATACGTATAATATTTTAAGCAGAATGGGTAATTATTTAGTTTAACGGAGCAACTTCGGATGACCTTGACCTTGACATATATTATAGAGGTCACCCTCCTGAGTGACCTTCAAAAGATTTTAGTCGTCGCTCATTGTTTATTAAAAAGTTATTAACAAAAGAAGTTTGATGATTTTGCACGAATTTTCAACTGTCCACGCGAAGCAAGGACTTGAGTTTGACATATATTACAAAAGTCACCTTCCCGAATAACCCGCACTAGGTTTCACCCGTCGCTCGTTGTTTGTTAAAAAGTTATTAACAAAAAAGTTTAATGAATAGAGCATAATTTTACGATATCATATACGTTTACGAAAGAGTATATTTGATGGAATTTTACCTTTAAATCAGAAATAGGTTTGGGTTAGGTTATATTTTCCGAAACTGCCCCGGACACATACGCTCGTTTTCAGTCCGCTTCGCGGGAGGGCGGGAGGGAGGGGCTTTGCCCTTCCCCCCGCCGGAGCCGGTGTTACAGATTTCACCGTACAGATTTTGATCACCTGGTACACGGCACGGATTCTGGCGAGGAGGAGGGGCGAAGCCCCTTTCCCCCGCCCTCCCGCGAAGCGGGCTGAAAAACGAGCGTATGTGTCCGGGCTCCAGTTTCGGAAAATATAACCTAACCTAACCTAACCAGGTTAGATTAGATTAGGTTAGGTTAAATCACTTTCCTTCCTTCGTTCATATTCGTCGTTTATGTCTTTCAATATTCAAAATAACTACTATATTTTCGAAACTTCTTTTGTTAATAACTTTTTAATAAACAATGAGCGACGGCTAAAACCTTTTGAAGGTCACTCAGGAGGGTGACCGTGACAACATATGTCAAGGTCAAGGTCATTCGAGGTTGCTGCGTTAATCTAAATAATTATCCATTATACTGCAATAAGAATTATATGAAATTTTTTGCACTAACATTCTACCGATGAAGCTGTCAGACTCGCAGTTTGGCGTCCCGTCCAACAGCAAACACTAAATCTCGATTCGAATACATATAGACATTGTATCAACAAAACGGATATTTGAAAGATTTTTGAGCATGTTAATGATTGGTATTCACTCCATTCGATCGGATGTTGGATTTCCGCCAATCAACGTAGCAATTAGCACGGTTCACTAAACTTGCTTGCTCAGTAATCGAGTGACTGCCCAGCTATCTTCCCAGTACTTTGCAATATCAACGTCATCATACGGCAAACAGTTAAGAGAACATTTATTCTAAATTCAAGCTAATTTACGAAATTCAGTCATCGTTTGCAGACGGACGACTTTACCTAAATGGAGAAATATAATCGTGTTTAACGGACCGGAAAACAGGAAATGAAATAAAAGGGGAGAAAAGTAACAACGTACAATATGTGTTACATGTCTCGTCGATTAATAGCACCAATTTGCGTTCGGAGATTTCACAATCTTATTTCAAGATATTACTACAAACATTTGCGTAAAAGTACGCGCGAATCGATTGAAACTACATTCTGATATGTTCCAGTTTAAGCGAAGCTTTTCCCCTTTAGCTGTGGGCTTTATTGTTATCTCACGGAATGAGAAAGAGACCTCTCTGTATTTCGCCTAGAGCGTCAAAATATCTAGGTTTAGCGGCCATCCTTTGTGTCCTGCACGCTACCGATATCTGTACGCTGTGTAGCGCTATAAGGCACTCGTGAATCCACGTGGTATTTTAAATTGCCAGGTGCTTGATAACAACTACCCAAACGGCTCCAGGCCGTTAAAACGTCAGATGGAAAATATTTCAGTGTCCTCCGATGTTATTCAATGTATCGCCATTGTCTGAGCAAACAGTAGCAACGCGAGTGAATCTAAATTGATATCTAACGTTATAAACTAATGCCCCAAATCCATTCACAGGAACTGCTGCCAACTGTTATCTTGCAACTCAAGCAATCTAATGTATCTTTAATAAGAATACCGCGAACGAGAGAACGCGTGTCGACGATTCGGTTTGAATTAATAATTTTACCGAAAGCTCAGCAGGTACACGTAGTGTACACTGCTACACACGTTGAAAACAACGTTGGAAGCAAAGTTAGTCCGATACCATCGTCACGGCTGTTCGGTTGTCGAAATTAATAAAAAAAGCGAAAACGTTCCTTTTTCTAGAGATTGTCAGAGAGTTTTGAAAACGGAACAATCGTGGCTGACAAATAGAGCGAATCGTATGGTGGGATAAGCAAGTTTTCGCTTGCAAGACCGTTTGAGGGCGAGATAATGAACGATAACTCGTGAAACCTGACAAGTTCGAACGAACGCCTCCATTATTAAGTCTCGTGATGCGACAATAGGGCGCAATTTGACGCAACCTGTCCTTCCATGAATAGCACAATCCGAGGATACCCCGTTTTGATATTTAAACGCTGTCCGTCTCCCCTTCCATACGCACACTTGGATCGAGGTATTCATGGCAGTCATGAAAAGCGACCCCAGGACATTTGTTGGTGGATTTCCTCGGCGCGCCGCTGTCGAGGAGAATGGCAACGCGCGGAACAATAAACGCCGGCCAGATGGAGGAAATATTTTAACACGCCGTTCGTTCTGTCATTCGTTCGGCCGGCGAAGTGAACAATTATCCTCTCTGTAGGAACATGCCAGCACGATTTCAACGCTTCTTGTTATACATATTTTCTAATCTATCAACATATCGAATTCCGTAATGCACACACAATGTATTACATATGTACGAACAAGCTGCAGTTGGAGAAATATTTTTCATTGCCTAAGTTTGGAGATTACTAGTGAAAGCAACGATATGACGTTTCAACATTATTTAATCATAAATAATTATATAAATAATAATAATAATAAGAATAAGAATAATCGTGCACGTGATAGTTCGCGACGGAGTTACGCCATCGCGATAAAACGTTAAAGTGCGATAACGTTATGGAAAATGGAATGTTAAGCTTGGTTTGACGTTATTTGTCTCCGTACGATCTCGAATCACGATGTAACGGTGATCAATGAAGCTGGATATCCCGGAATTCAGGAGGAACATATTCATCGCTGGGGAAATGCAAGATACAGCGTCTCGTGGCAATCGAGGAAGCGTAAGGAGCTAACTTGGAGAATAGAAGGCTCTTGAAGGAGCGGACCACTGGGATCGAGTCGAAGGAGGTTGTCGGGAACCAGGGTCTCGGAATAATCTCTTTAAGAGCTCGAGGTATTGAAGCGCGGTTTCAACGGAAATCTCCCGCGCACTCGACCACCGCAGCTTTCCTTCGATGGCCGCTGCGCGTTAATTCGCGCGCACAATCAATGCGCTTCCGTACGTTGTTGATACGCGGCGATATCATCGTAACAAAATGTTTTCACACGATTAACATGAATGCCACGTGTGAACGCGATCCGTTTCGACATACATCTCGTGACTCTTACCGGCAATTACCTACTTTTGTTACTCTACGGTGCAAATAATGCGTACTAGTGTTACACCCAATAAAACGGCGCGGGCGCACTCGTGCACCGAGCCAAGGATTAATTATGATGGATTATCTAATTAATTGCAGGAAGAAAAATGCTTTATTAATCGCTCTTTTTCAAGCGACGGCGTACACGCCGTTCTTTTCGGATTCTTATCGGCGGTGACCTCGTTCCGAGTTAATTGCGCGAAAAGTACACCCGGTACATTGTGCGCAGAAGCGGCAGCTATCCGGCGTAATTTGGTGGATGATGGACCTATTAAGAGCCGGCTGAAATGTTGCGCCATTCTCGACGATGTATAGCCGTTTCCGTTTTCTCTCGTCATCGTCATATTTTTCGTACGCTCGGTGACGTATCTTACATCGCGGCTCATTAATGACGCGCATGAAAAATGCAACGAGTGAACTTAACGAGGAAAGCGCGTGAACGCGTGCTTCAGTGTGTCAAAGAGCTCACGTTGACGCTCACGTGGGGAAACACGTACAAATCGTGACTACGTGTTTCTTCGAGCGCGAACGCGAACGCGAAAACGGAAGAACCGGGTTTATACCTTAATCGTAACATTTCTCCAAGTACGTTGCAATTCTATTACGTGCTCGCGAGCAGTGAAAATGGCGTTTTATGACGACAGTCTGGAAACTTTGGTAACGTCCGCGGAGCGACACAACTCACCCTATAAAGTCGACTTTATGGGAAAACTAGCGACCTTTTCTGCCGGTGCATTTCTTTACCCGGAGAAAGTTCCGCGGCGAGTCTGGTGCTTGTCAAAAGTCGCTTTGTTTATCGCAATTATCGGCTCGCAAACCCTCCTGTCCCTTCTAGGCGCCTATCACGATCTACCTATTGGTAATCGTAATTTAGCCGTGTATGCCCTTCCGCTTCCTTGCCGATATAAGATATATGACGTATTCGAATCGATTTCGAGAGTAACGCAAAAACACTTGGCAGGCTCATCTCGGTCTGGGACCGAGTCATGAACGCAGGGTCTCTACGAAAACTTTAGCGGGTGATTGGAAAATGGAAGAAGAGTTTCGGGAAATGAACACGTGCGAGAGAGAGAGAGGGGGAGAGAGAGAGAGAGAGAGAGAGAGAGAGAGAGAGAGAGAGAGAGAGAGAGAGAGTTGTAAGATCTGGAAAGATAGTCGAAACTGACAGGTCGTATAGAGGATCGGAATGAAAACAAGTTGATCACAACAGTAGGAGTATTGGCCGTACAGCCTAAGACCTAGGCGTGTGAACCAGGGATCCCGGAGAGTTCGAGTTCAAATCTAAGGCAGTCTCCTAGTTATTTTTCGCCTCTTACAATTCAGAAGTGGGATCAAATCCGCTACCCCTCGAAGACAGTTGAGATTCATCCGCTACCCCTCGGAGAGGAGGGAGTTGAGAAGCAGCTGGCCGGTAGTGAAGCCTGAACATGGAGGTCGGGACGGACTCAGAGGAGTGAACCAACATGGAGATTGGGAAGGACTCAGAGGAGTGAACCAACATGGAGGTTGGGAGGGACTCAGAAGAGTGAACCAAAAATGGAGGTTGGGAGGGACTCAGAAGAGTGAACCAAAAATGGAGGTTGGGAGGGACTCAAGTGGAGTGAACCGACGATTTGGAGACATTCGGGGACGAATGTAATGTCAGGCTGGCCAAGCTGTAAGATCTGGAAAGATAGTCGAGACTGACAGGTCGTATAGAGGATCGGAATGAAAACAAGTTGATCACAACAGTAGGAGTATTGGCCGTACAGCCTAAGACCTAGGCGTGTGAACCAGGGATCCCGGAGAGTTCGAATTCAAATCTAAGGCAGTCTCCTAGTTATTTTTCGCCTCTTACAGAGTCGTGAATTAAAATTTTCCTTCTAACGGGTAACGCGAAAGCCCCGCACTGTCCTTTCTCTCTGTCTCCCTCTCGCGTTCGTTGTCGCGTCTCCCGCGAGTTGATCGCGGCCAGCTACGAACACACCCGTTCAATTTGACTTGGGAACTTTTCGTGGACGGCACTTCGCGCTCCTTTTATTCGAGGAAACTCGCGAAACTTGAACGTCAGGGTAGACAACGGGTTGCGGTCGGAACGAGATGGGGTGAATCGCGCGGGAGATGAATAGCGCGTGCGAGAAGGAACGGCAAATAGTAGGGACGGCGGAAGACGAGCACGTAGCATAAGAAAGAGCGGACGAGCAGGGAGGGTGGGAATGATCTCCCTGGCACAGGGACGGTTAAACGATGCTTCATACACGAAAGGATATCGCGTCTGGTGGGCGCTGATACCAGGGAATGTTTCGCTGCTGTGCGTGTTCCTCCGTCCGATTCTCCTCCCTTCTTACGCTCCTCTCAGCGCCACGACACCACGACGCCGTGTCCCGTCTTCGGCTTCATCATGCCTGGTTCATCACTCACATGCAAATAGCGAACGTTTCCCGCGGCTGAGAATTTCCTGTTTATACGGCGTGCCGCCACGACACCCTTTCAAACTAATCCCCCTCTTGACGTATGAGCATTTCTCCCTGCCTTTTCCCCCGAGCGGACGTCTCGCTTTTCTTTCTTCTCGTCGAAGGAAAACCGAGACAGTTAAGAAGCGGAATGGGGGGGGAATGAGAGTTATTAGATTTCCAATATTTATGAAGCGCGCTACGCCACACGGTACCTCCAAGGGAAACACAATAATCGTTTCCGGAACGGCAAAGTTCGCGGGTTTGTAAAATCTAGTTACGCGATCCCGAGCGTAAGTTTGATTAAATTAAATAAGACCGGGGAGCGAGCGGTGCCACGAATCAACCGCGAGCGCTTCCTCGCGCGGAAGAACTTCCATTCCGTGGAGATCAAGAGTTACGCGAGTCGAAAGCCCGTCGGGCCATTCTTTGTGCCGAGATTTCAGAGTATATCGTATAACCGTCGGCGTTATAGCTGATTCTCTTTCCATTACTCTCTTTCTCAATAGCCTCGACGAAAAAAAAGGAGTAATTTTGGCGGCGGTGAGTCTACGAGGGAGAATTTAGCCGCGCCGATCTCACGGCGGCCACATTAACCGATCAGGACGGAAATGCGAGTCACGTAAGAGCGAGAGCGAAATTCGTCGTTTAGCTTTCGTCGACGTAGCCCTGTCACTTCGTACGTACAAGCGCAGCCAGAAGGAAGAGAGGGAGAGAGAGAGAAAAGGAAAGAGATGGTAGCGTGTGACGGAAAAATAAAAAGAACAGAGGTGGAGAGCGAGAGGTAAGAGAGGAGTTACCGGGGTTACCGGGGTTACCGGTAGAGAGAGAGAGAGAGAGAGGGAGTGACAGAAGGTGGTGGTGGTGAGGACGAAGATAGAATGGGACGCGATACGGACAGGGGCGTAGAAGGGTAGGTGAGACGTCGTGTGCGGTACTGGACTGGAGGTCTCTCTCTCTCTCTCTCTCTTTCTCTCTGTATTCGCGGCAGGAACTCGAACACTCGATAGTGTGCTTTAGAAAAATTCGTGACAGAACTGCTAAAGCGAGTGGCGCACAATTTACGTTATTAAATCGGCGGAACGGCTCGAAGCACCGGACGAGTGCTGCCTATTCGACGTTATTCCGCGTTTAAGTTCTCCTTTCGACTCGGCATTTTGCCCTCCCCGCTTGCGCGTCCCCGTGGTCACCACCGACCGCTTATACTTCAACCCCTTCGTCGCCGGCCGGGTGCCTCGTCCAGCGACGAATTCGACAACGGCGTTTCGCCTTCCTTGCTTTTCACGTACCTCGATAAGATTCTTCCAAGGGGAGAGCAAGGGGATTCCGGCACGGCCATAAGGCGACCTGGATTTCCACCGGAATTCAGGACTATACGTCCGTCGGTGGTCACGTCCACGCAACGCAGACGAATTCGAAATTATTCTTCGGGGTTACTACCTTCGACGACAATTTCTCGCGATCCTGATGGCTAGCGATCTAGCGGATTCGTGATGAGTGCTGATTTTGCATTTGGTATCTTTATCGTCGCAACAACTGCTATTGTTATATGGAGTCACATTATCGTCGGTCACAACTAGTTTTTTGAATTTCTTTGTGAAAAAAACATTTTAAACTACAAACGCGTACGGAACAGTAACAATAGCAAAATTATCCTTGCATGTACATATGTGATATTTTGAAATGTGAGTTTACAAGTCTGCTATAACGTTGAGATCATACGTAAGAACCATGAGGCGAGCAGTTTTTTCTCGTGAACATTACGTTGGCAGTTATTACATGTAATATATATACAATGTGTCGATTCACGATATTTATTACATACGCGTATGATGTGAAATAATATATTAAATCATAATATCACAAAACACACATTATCATTTCATCCGTAAACTCAATATCTCGCGCAAGCCAATCGCACCGCAACGAAATAAATATATTATTATTGCATTAATTGAAACTGTTATTTAAAAAATAGGAACTGGTCTGGAGTAAGCTTAAATAAAAATTTAAATGGGTGAAATAAACACAAAGAATTTTCGTTCTGCTAAATTCTAAAGTAGGGGAGACCGGTGTCGATTGTAACAAAAATTCAATAACATTTTTTTTTAGTAAACCGTTCGCAATTTTTGTTTCACATTTTTTTTGGAACAAACCTTCAAGTTTGGTGCTACTTATCAGATTTTTATAATATAGCTATCGGGAATCGTCTCGAAATATATTCCATTTTTATCGCAGTGCGACGAGCGTTACTATCGACACCTCTCTGGTGTTAATTGTAACAAATACTTTTATTATAAATAATATCGAGTAAACATTGAAATAATGAAACGAGAACAATGAAATAAACGAACAATAAAGCAATAAGAACCAAACAAAACGAAATTCTAAAAACCAAGTGAAACATAAACAAAAATATTAATCAGAGAGACAATTAATACATATAAAAGAAACATTTTTATCAGTGCACTGAGATGTTTGGCAGATTATTCCCCTTTCGGTTTTTCTTGGTCTTGGTTTCACCATTTTTCACCCGGTAGCTAAATAATTACCAAATATGTATATTAAAACATACGAAGTAAATGTATAGATGTCAATTGTAACATCCCAGGATGTTACAAACGACACCGTTTTTCGTGTTACAATCGACACTTCTATGCCATTTCCGAAATTATCCTGTTATTTTCTTATATGTTTCTTTACCTAAAATATCTAACCTACACAATAAGATAGTTCAGGCAACATATAATAATGGGCTGTTATCGAATTTTGGATAAATACAGTAACCTAAGCTGTGCACCAAAAAAGGTTTGTGAGAGAATATTTACTTTTGGTCGCAATTTCCGTAAATTTGGGGATAACGTGGACAACAAGAACGTTACGATAACCACATTCGGGACGGTAATGCGAAAAGTTGTCTCTTATTACTTAATGAAGGCTACTTCGTGTTTTTATATAAGGTGGCTCTAAAATAAGTTCTGTTACATTTGACACCTGTTACAATTAACACCGGTCTCCCTTACCCTTTCTCAGCGGTATATTCCCGACGGCCAGAAAAATCCCTATTTGCGAGTTTCCAACAAAACTATTTGCCACCATCCCATTGTACCGCGGGTATATACACAGATATATTCCAATGGCAAACGGTTCGTCGCGATCGTGATAGAAACAAAAAAAAGCAGACACTAGCAAGGATGGATCGTCTCCATAAAATATGATAACGTTCAGAAGCCTTATAGTTTCCAGTGAATGCGCCGTTGCAAAAACGTCATAAATATGCAGTACAGCAATCCGATGCGACAGGTTCGTTCTCGGGAGCTGCCGGTCCGATTTACTTTGCATAAACCACCGTACAAGAATTGCTGCTTGACGTACCGTTACACTGTTTAGCGCTCTTTTACGATGCAGTCACGATACTGGCCAAAATTTCGCCGACATCCACCGATACAAAAAATATGATAATTAATATGATTCGATTATCATGATACTGATGTGACTTGAGGAAATTTAATTGCCACAGTGATCTCCGGAATTGTAATTGTAATCAAGTTGATTGTAACTTTATACACAGGCGCGCGCGCGCGCACACTCACTCCCTCTCTCTCCCTCTCCCTCTCCCTCTCCCTCTCTCTCTCTCTCTCAGCTACAATATACCACAAGAAATACATTTTATGCACGTATCATTATGACCTTGCTACCTTGCCAATATTGGTGGATATTGGTGTAACGCGCATTCAACAATTTTCGCAAATAGTTAAACTGCTCAATGCTATTAAATGTGTCGTGTGTGCGTATAGCGTCGCTCTATATTATACGTTCCTTTATACATGCGCAAACAGTTAGCAAAATCTATTTCATCGCGACGCACCGTATTAACCGTATTAACCGAGTTGGCTATGAAGTAGTTGGGGAAGCGATACGTAGAGTTATTGTAAATCGGCTCTAAAAAATCGCCGCTCGAAATCGATCGAAATGCCAGATCAACATAATGTACGCGTGTATGTAAAATACAAGGGTAATTCACGTATGTATGTTAAACGTAGTAGAAACAAGTCATATACTCACGCGGCTTTCTAACTTCTGCTTGATTCCTTATTGTCAGTACAAAGGGCGATTTCTCTCCGAAACGGCGTTACCTCGTACCGGGAGAATTTAAAACGAAGTCACGATGCTCCCCCCGCCCCCTCCTCCCTTCCGTAAAGGATCTCGCAGAGTATCTACTCGCGCGAAATACTTGAAGATAAAGGCGCGTATAGAGGATAACTCGTGTCGATATATAGGATGTGCGATCTCTACCTCTTGCGAGAAACGTTTCTAGAACGAAAGCAAGAATACGCGACCTTCGCTCAAGTTGCACATGATATTCGCTTTGCATCAGCGTTATTCTGCTGAAATTCATCTATACCTATGCATCTATAAAAAATGATGTCATATAGCGCGTGTCAAATTTCTAAAGTATTTCGTATTGATGGAGATTAAATGTAATCGGTGTGCGTTTAGGTTTAAGAATATTGTAAGCACACCACACACAGACGTAAAATATTCTTATCAAGTTACATATATGAGCGCGCGCGCACACACACACACACACACATCACATCACGTGTATATGCGTGCACTCGCCCAAATTTGAATTTGATTTTCCCATATGTTCTCGCGATGATGTACAAAGTTGATGATGCACGAAGGCAGCGCAGCAGAAAGAAAAAGATATATTTTAAAACAAAAGGATAATATCATTTATCTGCTCGCAATTCAAGTACTCGATCTTCTCGAAACGTTCGAAGACTTGAATATTGCACGTAGCTCGTAATTTGGTCGAGCCTTTTGCTTTTCGAACGATGGTTACAAGCACAAAGCGCGTAGCGTAACGATAGCTTCATTTAATTTCCATGCGATTCAAAGCGGCTAAAACGTAACTGAAAAGAAAGTAAAGGGTATACAAATTGCGAATTTCGTTGCTTGTCCGCTTTCGACAATTTCGCGGTGTTGAAGACCGAAAGCTCGCTGAATCCTTTGACGCGAAACAATCCAGCTATACGCGGCAGGATAACGGGGTTTAATGCGTACAACTTATCCGGATATTCGCTGCATACCAATTCAATGGTAATTTCGAGATTATCGTTGTAGCATCGTTCATGTAGCAGCTTTAAAATTTGTTCACTTTTCCTAAGTATTGTATCATGTCAAAGGATAGCACGTAACAAGGATATTTATTTATTAAGCAGTAACAATTAGGCGTTTCTTCCTTTATGATAAGAAATAAATGAGATGCTCTTACTATCGCAGGAAAATGACTCCAAAATTCAATATTTATATCTTTCTCTTGCATGGAAAAGAAGGACTGCAACATTTCTAAAGGTACGCCGAGATATGTTTAAAATCGCTCATTTGTTGCTGTCTCAAATGTAATAGATGTCAAATCAACGAAAATCGTCATCTACAACTGTTGTAAAATTTTCCTCTCTAGTATAATCTACATTTTTCGTAGTCTGCAGGCGACGGCACGATCGATCGGTTTTCATCTTGAATTCCGAATCGTTTTCCAATACAAAACATGTATATACGCATATATACATGTACTTACTAGGGGTTTCGCATCTTTGTCCATTTTATTCCGTATATTTGACACAAACAAATGAATAAAAGAAACTCAATGCGAATTTCAAGTTTGGTCCGCGCACGATATCTTAAAATAAAATTTACTACTAAATTCTCTAGAATTTGCTTAATTCGGGGAAGAAAATTTATAGCTTGATCAAAATGCATTGCGTGAGTAATGGTACGGTGATAATCATTTTCACATCGTGACTGTTATACTCATGCATTCTTAGATCAGGAAAAAAGAGAGAGGAAAATAAAAAAGATACGAGGTGGTAAAAATTATTTCACAGGTAACGAACCTTATGATTATTCAACAGGCTTTAACCATTTCGTTTACAAAAGATAGCCAAGAGTACACAAATCCGATGAGAAAGATAATAAAGTAACGTCTGCATGTCGCGAATGAATGCATTTGCGTATTGCCTGACGAGGTGCAAAATTAAGAGATTGCCTGTCGGATGAGCGAAAATAAATGAGATTCTCTTACTGTCGCAGGAAAATGACTCCAAAATTCAATTTCTCTCTTCCTCTCTCTCTCTCTCTCTCCCTCCCTGTTCAACTGTTCTAATTAGACACTCAATTCCATCTCGGAGATATGTTTGGCATTTTAGAATTCGCACAATTTAAGTCTGAGCGCACTATTGTATCGACGTGTGGACTGCACGCAGGAGCTACGAAAAATGAAAACGGAATAGAAGTCCGTCAGTACCGGGGTGAATTGCTGAATCATGTAATTGTTACAGTTTTCATTTGTGCAAGTATAATTCATGTATATAATGAATAAAAAGTTTGTAAGCGTACCAAAGTCAATAAACGATAAACGATTTCTAAAAATGATAGGATGCATAATTATGTGGTAGTATCGATCATCCGTAGCGTACAACGTACGCGGTATGCGAGAAGGACTCGACAGAACGTGTAATTTCAAAAGCGCTTCGGAAGCTGCGAATTTAAAAGGAATACTGAAATCCTCCGGCAGGCAGCGTAACAACATCAAGCGTGGAATCAAGTGCAGTGTATGCGGCCAGAATTTGAGCGTTCCTTTGGGATTCTCGCGCCACGTCGAACCACAACACGTAGCTACCGTAATACCGCTCGAATTTTTGGAGCGTACTATAGTGCCGGCACAATATTGATCGTGCACGGTTCGTTCGTACTATCGTCCATCCTGTTGCATTTTTTAAGCACGAGAAATCGCTCGTTGCATATACATGATTCGCTGCCACCTGTCTCTCCAATTTACCATTATTTTTAGTGGTCACTTTCCTCAAGAATTTTACACTGCAGATCTTTACAGTATTGGTGTGTCATTTCACGCAGAGATGCGAAAGAATGTGTCTTGCAGTGTCGCAGTATAGGAAAATGTAAGACCGTAAATATGTCTCCCGGTATCGTTCAATTGGAACTAAATTAAAAATGTTGCTTTCCTGTCTCCAGCTCGTGCGACATTACGATGTGACAAAGATTCATGAACTCTCGTGTCACTAGTGGATTTTATTTTTTGTTCACGACCAATCGGACATTTGCAGTTTGCCACTGGCCCTTTGCGCATTGCGACCTGTTCTATTTTTCCTTTTTTATTTTGTTTTACTCGTTCTGCCGTTCGATGTTACCTCGCAATTTACAATCGCGTTCTCGCGTTACTCATTTTTTGGTAGAGATTTGCGTGATGGAAAATACGTGTGTTTTGATTTTACAAAACCCTATGTATAACCTACACGTATCTCTTTGTAAATAAAATATAATTTACACCTCTTTGCGCTTCAAAAGTAGCACCTCCGTTGCAACATCCCGCTCGATTGTCAATGGGAGCGCTGTACCGTAATGCCGTCGCATAATCCGTACCGGCTAGACGCGTATCACGATATTGTAGCGTAAATAGCATTATTAATTTAATAGATTTAATAGTACGTGTGTACATGTGTTATCAAATGATAAAGTTAGTAAATAATATCATGTGTCAAGACATCTATGTCTTGATAATCCAAACGAAAGAGTACATCAATCGGGAGTCAGTTTTAAACTGTCACTCGTTACGTCGGATCAAGAAGGAAAAAAAGTACCTATATACGATCGAATAATCGTGATTAATTGATGTGAATTTCGCTTTTCGCTTGTATACTTTACAGGATATTGTATTATATCCTACACATCATTTTTCACGGACGTATTCGTGAAACACTTTCTCACAGTGGCAGTATGTCGTTCCATTCCCATAGAGGATAATAATCAGTCCCATTCGTGAAAATCGTAAACGCATTTAATATTTGTGCGCCTCCAATGGGATTTTCCGTCGCATTGCGTGTTCGGTCCTTGCTGCTTTCGTTCCGTTTAATAGCCGGCGAGAGCTACCATAATCCATGATGATAAATAATTCCTATACTGGGGAAAATCCTTTTCAGCTTATTCACTGCGTATTACTCGTATATACGCGGATTAGAGTTTCTCTCTCTCTCCCTCCCTCCCTCCCTTACGACGTATTGGCCGCTATTTTCCACATTTGCTATCGTTTCACGAGCCAAACTTATAAGCAGTCAAGCTACTTCCATCCAACTTATATGGCAGATTTTCCGTTAAACTTGCACTATCATTCATGATTATTCAACTACAAATAATTATCCGTGCTTCAGATATTCTTATTTTGCAATAAAAATGTATATTTTTATATGCATCATGCGTATCGGAAAGGAGCAAAATATGCGCAGTATTTATGAATAATATAAGTTTTTCAATCGCAAATTGTTGACACGAGTCATGAAACATCCATTGTCAATCATTAACGATAACTATTAGCAATGTGTGTACGCAATGTTAGTACTGTAGTCTGTAACTGCAGATTATGACACAGATTCCTAAATTTACAAATTTAGTTAATGCATAGGAACGTATGGCCGTATTAATGATTCTACATTTTCCGGAAAGGATTACCTGTCGATAATCCGTTATTTCCGACGATTCGGGCATGGTATCTGATACGAACGTTGCATATTCTATCGCTATATGGATCCGTTAATTTTTTAGTGGCGCTTCCGGCAACTCCATTGTCGCGTCAAATTACCTCAATATTTAACACGGAAATTTGTCCATTCCAAAGTAGATCGTGTACGCGTGTGCGTTCTGCAGCATTTTATCGAATGGCATTTAAAAAGTCTGATGGACAAAGGATGTTTTGTGCGTGTGTACGTGTGTATTGTGTATGTATGAATATGACCTCACAGAGAAAAGAACACGAGGGCAGAAGGAAGATGGAAGAAATGACGAGACTCGAGGCGAGGTGGTGCTCATTAATCTTTCCTCGGTTCCTTTTCAATTTTCCTTCTCTTCCTTCTCTTTCCTTTGCGTACGGACGTACTTGTGCGTCGACAATATATATATATATATATACACGCTGCTTGCTCCTTGTACCTTGCGAAACGTTCCTCCCCCAGAAGGCAATTCTTGCAATTTATTAACGTCTACATCTCGGCATTTAACGTAACAACTCGGACTTTGTACGATACGGACGTAGACTCGGAGATGAATTTGTCGTGGTACATCTTGAATCTGCCACAACTGCTTTTACTACGTAAAGGATAAACCTTATGTGACGTAAATAAATTTAACAATTTTGCATTTTCACGACACAGCACAGACAACTCCCTCTCCTGGTCCATATGCGGTAAAATGAATTCTTCCTAATAGCGCTTGAACACATTTGAAATGTAAAGACGTTAGATGAAATATATGTAGTTACCTGAGGGCAGAAGGCAATTACACGCATCCTCGTATGTTTATACTGGAGTGCCGCAGTCTTCAGACGTTCATCTGACGGCACGCTTTCAATCTCTCAAGTTGATCTCAAAGTTGAAAGCTAACAAAACGAGAACCGCGTGATCGAAGCAATAAAACGAAACATTTATATTTACACGCGTACAAGAAAGTGGTTTTTGAAGACTCTCGCTTTACGTAGAAACAGTCTATTCCGTTGAATCGAAAGTAATAAGGTTGCGGAACAATCTTGGCTGGAGGGTGAAGAAATCTCGCGGAGCGCGCAAAGCTCGGGGATGGGAAGCGGTGGATAGCGGAACTCGGAGAAAACGGTGCCCCGGTGCTCCTCCACTTTTAATGAGCGGTGAATCTGCCTGTCCTATAATTGAAGCAATGTTGTGAGCGCAAATTGCAGAAACCCGCGACCGGCGCGCAGCTGAGAAACTACGACAGCTAGAAACGCAACCGGCTAAAACTTTTCGAGTGGCCAGATACTCAAAAGTTGCGAGTAAGCATTCCCTGCATCTTGCAGGACGACACATTTTTATTTATACACATTGGAAGTACTTATCGTTGAAACTTTTCTTTTTTTCATTAAAATTGCTCGCATAAAATGTCACGATTCGCGCGAGTACTTCTCATTGCCGAGCAACTAGAGACACACGTGTGTCGAGCACGAACGTTTAAACTTAAAAGCAACGAAGCTTTAAACAAAGTCGAGACTGTTTTTTATATTATATATCGAATCGTAAAAATTTTATTTAAAACATTTATTTAAATCCCCCGATGACAAAAGCTCGTATGCGTATAGAAACGAAAACAACGAGAGAGACTCAAGGAATAATATAATAGATTGCGATAATAGAAAATGAGAAAGAGAGAAGAAATAGAAAAGTACGTGTTTGTTTAATCATACTTTACAATTAAAAAATATGCAGCATTATAAAAAATAATTTCTTAATCGACTTTTTCCGTAGCCGCGCGTGGAAAGATTAAATCATGCATCATTTGAGCCAACGTTATGGTGTAAATTTGCATGCTCTCGGAAAGTCTATTACTTTACGATCTCGTGGTGCATCTGAAATTTTAACAGCATCGCGCGCGTATAATTTTAATTAAACGTTTCTCCATTGCAAACTATTTACAGTAACCTTGGAGATGTATATATTCTAAACAGCCGGAGTCAAATGTACTAAAAATACTAAAAATGTTTTTTCTTTCAAGCGTGGCGCGTACTACCGAGAGTTTCATTGTACATTATCGTTTCTTTTTACTACTATCGGCAATAGAAGAAAACTTTTAATTAATGCTTAATTTTTCTTGATTCCACTACGTGTAATTGAGAATTGAGAACCGCGGCGAAGACGGCGGCGACAGAAATTGAGCAATTGCCTTCGGGTAATGGATTCAGCGCGAGAAACTCATCAAAGGTTACGGTGAGTCATTCGAACCAGCAGATCGCTGTTGAAATGCCGCAATAAAAGGGATTTATCGCATCGTGAGCCGATGTCGCTTACATTCTCGTGAAAGATGGTTCTCACATCTGTTGTATACCGCCCGTTACTGCTGAACGCAGCAACAATGACGATTCCATCAAAAAACAAAGGTCTATTGAATTTATCGCGGTAGATAAATCTTATGTTCCACATGATAATAAGAGTAAAAGAACAAAAAAAGAAAATAGCACAATAGCAAAATAAAAATTCATCCAAAGAAAGGACCAAACTCGACAGATTCACTAAAAATAATCGTAATCGTATAATGCTCCGTGCACACTTGACGTGGCAATCCAGGAATCCAAAATGCGATATTGATAACAGATTTTTTATCACGTATGTTATGTTATTCACTGCATAAGCTACGATTTGCCGTGAAATAAAATATCATGCGCAAAAATTGCAACCGATATACATATAACATATATGCGCAACATTTCGTAGAAGCAGAGTAATACTGAAATGGACAGAAGTCTGGGATCTGGTTGAGACGAATAATAAACTATATAGATTTATTCGCTAAAGGTAAAAAACTGATGTGACTGGTGGATGGTACGACAGCAGAGTGCAGCGTACGCTTGATTAAATTGGTGCAGCGAGGGCTCGCGGCAACACGTGTACAGCACAACTCGTGTGGAAAAACGTCCCGGTAACACGAGCTATCCGTCACAATCAATCAGCATGGAAGGAATGTCGGCTAGAAACAAAAATGAGCACTCCAACACCTTTGCAACCGCCGTTGCTCGAGCTAATATGCGACGCGAGAGATCTGAACGTTTTCTTGTCAAATGTATTCAATGTGTACACGTATGTTCTTGTAGAAAATCTCATCGGCCATTTCCCCCGCGAAAACAAACTTTGCCAACATTTCCAGCGAAGGAGGAAAAATAGCAATTGAATAAAATGCCATGGAAAAAATTATGCAAGGCATTTATTGAATTTTCTTGCGTAATCGGAATTTCGACTTGATGGTTGTGATGAACCAGGACATAATGTATCGTCGTACATGCATGGGAATACGTGGGTATCTATGGACCAC
This sequence comes from Ooceraea biroi, assembly GCF_003672135.1. Lineage (NCBI taxonomy): Eukaryota > Metazoa > Arthropoda > Insecta > Hymenoptera > Formicidae > Ooceraea > Ooceraea biroi. Next base: position 8,140,051 of record NC_039514.1, on the reverse strand, counting down.
TGTGACTCCGACAGCAGAGAATTATCAGATATGATTCTCCATCAGCAGAGTCATCGTTTCGTGAAATCTTCACGGATCGATCGAGTGTCACAAAGTTATACGTATGTACATACGTTGCGACGTACACGTACGACCTGACATATATACGATATCGCGTTGGAAATATCGATCGAGCAATTATTCCGATGTGAGTTACGGCGGACAACGATCGTGAATTAGATTAAGCCGGTGACACATGGTGATATGAGTTACGGGATCATGTCCGACGAAGACCAAAGTGCCGTGGAGATAATATGGGAAACGAGGAGTGCACCGCACTGTATCTCACCCTTCCTCGCTCTTTCTCGGACGCTCCTCTCGCTTCGGCTTGCTCCACCCTGCCTCTCGGCGAACAGTTTGGCGTAAACGGCTATCTCGGACCGGTCAGCGAGATTAGCCGAATCGCATGGAAACACGGAGGTTGGTCGATAGCGTAATAAATTCCACTTGTTTTGAATTCTGATCATCGGAATCATAAACGAATTTGCCATCGAACAGATCGAACGTGTCGGACTGCTCTTAAAAGGTGTCTCGATATTCTCGAACCTCGAACGGAATAATACATGTCGCTCCGTCGTGCAGACTTTTTATTTGAATCTCTGTGCTTTCGAAATACGATGCTACTGTTCTGTTGCAGAAAGCGAGCAACTACATGCACACGTGTCAGGCCACCTTAATTCCTGGTTTTTTATTTTATCGAGCTTTTATTTTATTATTTTAATATCGAGAGAATATTACATGTTTCTTTCGTTGCTCTTTGTAACCGCCGTTCCATTATCCTTCTTCTATGTAACAATTTAGGGCAAAGGGATACCCTAGTCGGGTTAGTAAGATTACCCGGATCACGATGAAAGCACGAAGTTGTTTTCGATAGCACAGAAACCGCGATCTGCTTTCCGCTCTCTATAACGATTCCGACAAGCGATCCAATAAGTCCAGTATCGATTTATCGAGATTAAATTGAATTAAATTAACTACTTTTTCATTACTTAATTGGTTATTACTTAATATAACGCGTATTATTAAAGATACCTCGTTTAAAGAAGAGAGAAAAACATATCTCATGCAACCAAGTGACAAACTCACAAAATTGTACCATTTTATCTTGGATCAGATGTACGCAGTTGGTGTAAATATGATGCAAATCGACTCTTGACTTTCGACTTTACTTTGTCTCATTGACTATTTTGATTGCCTAATTTTTTCTCCTATCCTAGACCGAGAGCCCGCACATTATTCAAGTCTGCTAACTGACATTTCTTGTTTCGGTCTGATCAAGGGGTAATCATTGATTGCTCCTGATCGATGTCAAAGCTGATTGAACGTTCTCTCGCAATTTCCAAGTTCTCGTGCAAGCAACTTGTAATTTGTGACACTAGTCACGTTCCGACGCTTAAAGAAACAAAATGTAAAGAGAGAGAAAAATTGTTTTATCTACAATTGATCAAATAATTCCGGTATAAAAAGATTTGTACCCACGGGGAGACAAATCCTTTTACACAGGCGTCTCTGTCGACACAGAGATCATGGTGCTCATAGATGTCTCACGAAATATCGCAGTCGTTGGCAATCCAAGTGAAAACGCGCGCACACGCCTTTCCTCGCTGTTCGCGTTATAAATTAGCGGTGAACTCGCTTCTCCCTCGAGTAAACCGAGGAGGAACCACGAGGACTTGGACGATTAGACTCGTCGGTCGAAAGTTGTCCAAGTTTTCTTTCCCCCGGCCCACTTCGGCACCTTCTTCCAACATTCATATAACCAACCTACCGCACGCTTCTCGCGAGCTCCCGAAACTTACTTCCGTCGAAAGCATCGAAGAGCCGACGAGCGAGCGTGTCCGCAAAGAAGAGTGGCGCGAGCATCCGCGTTAGAGAAAGAAGGAAGGAACTCACGGTAGCAACTTTGCGCACACTTCCCTTTCTCCTCCTTTTTCTTCCGCTTCTTCCCTCGAAAACTGCATCGGCAACGAAAAGCTGATCGTACTCGCCGCGGAATCGAAGAGATGAAAAGCTAACTTTCGGGCGCTATCTGATAATATACCTAGGGCAATGGGATCGGCCGTAATTGGCCTGACTTCCTATCGATGTGAAGTCGATGGAGCCGTCGACGAAGAAACTTGGCTCCATCGATTGCTCCATACCGGCGCGCGGCGGCCGGGCCGACCCGCGGGTCAGCGATTCCAAGTGCGTTTTCCTCTCTCTCCTTCTCATCTCATATACATACACACAAACACATAAACATGCACATCTTTATCTTTATTCGACCGTTAGCGTTAGCGTTAGCGTCTCGTCGTTCTCGCGATCCGGTGTTTCTATCCTCGCCTCGCTTTCAAAATTTCATCTCTCGATTCGCGGCGCTCTTGCTCACCGCCGCTTTCGAGGACTCGAGGAGAGCGATGTTCGCATAATTCATAGGATTTTGGCGTTAAAGCGGGAATGGAAGTTTCCCGGCCTGGGCCCCGAGTAGCGAGAATTCAGCTAAGTGATACGCCGGTGCATTCCCATCATAGATTCTCCTCGTTGACAGCGACAGCGCCAACGAACTGGGTCGACTTTGGAGCACCCGGGTCTCTGTCCCTTGCCGTTCCCTCTCTCTGCTGTTTGTACATTGTTGGATGCTTTGTAGCGAATTCCGTAGATAACATCACTCGCAGCGGGGAATCGTTTCAAAATCAAGCAAATCAAGTAGTTATTTCCCTGTTTATCGATTGTTTAGAAACCCCAGCGAGATTTGCTTGCAAAGTTTACACTCTGCCGTTGCAGAGTTGGTAAATATACGTTTACCAATTTACAAGTACGATTTATACGCAAGCTACGTGCGAAAAGCTTTTTTGCACAAATTTGGCACACTGGATTTTGTCGCGAACGGTTAATTCTTCAATCTGTTATTCGCGATGTTGCAATAAATTATTGTCTTGCTCTTAGCAAACACTCGAAAGAGGCAACAATGATTAACGTCGCACTCTATCTGAATCTCAAGATATCGTAACAATAGTGACGAACGATCAATGCGAGGACACGTTTGGCGCTCGAATGGCTGATCGTTTGCGATCGAGGGAAGAGCACACGCGTGTGATCCTCAGGCAGTTATTCAATTTACCATTACTCGACTGTCGTATAGCTGTGTATGTGCTCCGTGTGCCGTTTCGTAGCAAACGTTGCGAATGTAGATTGTAGGATAATGCAGAGAGCATGCAGAGTGAAGACAAGATAATTGAACGATTATTTATTGAACCTTTGCACTCGGCATGTAGGATGCAAACTCGCGAATTCTCTACAATTACTCTCCCTCTCCCTCTCTCTCTCTCTCTCTCTCTCTCTCTCTATGAAATGCAAGATTACCCTGAGCGTGCTTATCGTCGGACTTTCGACCAAAGACCTTCATTAAGAACAATACCGCCAATGAGCTTAGTCGAACTCAACGCTCCCGACTATTGTCTTATCCACGACTGAGTACATGCAGTTTACTGCTTTGTAGTCAATAGCTACGTATAATAAGCACCCTGCATTACATAGTCAAATAATCGAGCCTGAACCTGCTGGTACTTGATATCGAACGCGAAATAATCGAGCGTCGGTGGTAATTTCTAATTTGCTGCGTTCGTTAAGTGGTTTATCTTTCTCTATTTCTCTCTCTCTCTCTCTATCTATCTATCTTCCGCGTTCAATATATTAGTACTCGCGCGTCTGTGTTATTATATAATTATGTATTCTCCCTCCTCTCCTAAATCTCTCCTCTCTGTTGACAACAACACCGCGAACAAACTGGGTCAACCCAGCTTTCGACTCATCCCTTCCTCTCTCTTGTCTGTATCTCACAGATTGTTCCACATTGCCGCTTCGCTGCGAGATTCCGTGCACGACGCTCGATATCACGGAGAAATAGAGAAGCAAAAATATGTAGCAAAGGAAAAACGAAGGAAAGAATAAAAAAATTCATTCATCTGATTTCTAAATCCCTATACGCGGCGTCTGTTACGTTCGATGCAGTTACGTTTCATTGGAGCTATGCGATACGGATTTAACGTGGATTTAATACTGGTACGCGAATACAAGTTTCACAATTTACGGATTTTACGTGAGAATGTTCGGCAAATTTATTATATTCTCTGTTACTTTACTCCCATTCGGCGGCTGATAATCGATGCGATAAAAATATGGTTCGACGTTACATGCGCGGGGACAGCTATTACATGTCCGCGAAGAATTACATCGTATTTTAAATTGTATGACGAATACCTCGGCCGTCTCATATCGGCAGAAATTTAATTAAAGTTCAATTAATACCCGTTAAATCCGTATTAATTCGGAAAATCAATCAGATTTAATTATCACCAATACTGTTGAACAGTTCAACCCGGCAAAACGAGATATTAAACGTGTCGGCAAACGTACTGACGCGAATCATTACTCGTTATTACATTTTCCTCGCGAATTCTGGCGGATATGATTCTCTGAAGAAATTCTCGCATAGTGACACTATTATCGTAACGTACTCTACTATGTTCTGCAACACAGAACCCAACAAAAAATTAACTCTATGTGATTTGCCATTTAGCGGATTATTCAATCCACATTCTGTTTTGTCCTTTGATGGACCGGGAGATGATTGTACCAATCGTATACACATTTCTCCGTCAAGGTAGAATTTGGCAAAAATGTCTGTCTTTGCGGGACGTAGGACGGAGGGAGATGAACGAGTTTGCGTGTCGATCGGTCAATCGCAACGCTTGTACCCGTGAAAACCGTGTACGTTGCTATACGCGGCAAACGGTCTACGACGCGAGCTCGTAAAATCGCCGAGAGATTCGGACGATAACCAGTGTTTTCCAATTTCCGCTACGTCAAACAACCAGCCAGATACAGGTACAAATGGCGATGATACTCGCCAATAACTCGAAATCCCTGGTCCATAAAGAGGCTGTTCCATTTTGTCTCGATAGTAGACACCGAATACATTCCGCGGAATCCTCTGTCGATTTCGAAGAGCCTTATCTCTTAGGCTCCATTCTTAGACGTTTTTAGAGAGATTTAGCTTACGTGAGATGATGTTATAAAAATAAACAAGCGTTTTACAATATGATATTAGAGGAGAATCCTTTATTATGAGATATGCTCCTAATATGAGATAATGGAGTTTCTGCTAAACTACTGAGCACCATCTGTTAATTTCACCATGAACTTATTACTCTTGGTGTAAAATGTATTTAGTGAAACATTCATTGTTCGTTATTGCGTTTAGCCTTTGCAAGAAAAGGTTTGTGAAATTGTGAACATGTCAAAGGAACTTAAGGTAAGTTTTTAAACCTTGTTTATTACATAATAAAGAAATGGTTGGCAATAAATTCAGTATGCAATGATAGAGTAGAATCGTAGTAACAGGAAAATACGCGATTTGTTGAATTGCTTAATTGTAGAGGTTAGATTTCATGATCGCGGCACCGCTAGGCGTGTGGCTCGTATAATGAGATATTCAAGGTACTCTTAATATGAGATAATTATTGCTCGAATATGAAGATTATGTAGTGTAATAAAAAGAAAGAAAATACTACGTTAAGGTTAAAGAAAAGTTAATACGAATTTATATTACGAATTTTTGTGTATTTAATTTTTATAGAATCTGACTATAGAGGTTAGAGAAAGAGGAAGCGTCGACAGTGGAATCGTGAAGATTTGGCGAAGGCTGTGGCAGCAGTATCTTTATAAAAATATCTAATAAAGTTTTTTACTTGCAATACTGATGTATTTTGCACTTTTAACACCGATTTCTCAAGGTATTTTATATTAGGAGCACACTTTCGCGATCTTGCGTAAAGCTCTTTTTTCAAATTTTTTTAATTTTCAGAAAAAATAATATTTAAATTAGATTTTTCATTTCACCAACCTAAAGCTTATTAAATTCTCTTCAAGATAACGTATTACATTTTTTAATTCTGCCTATAGATTTCCTTACATTCAGCAAAATCGATATGGTATCTCATAATCAGGGACTTTGGGGATACTACGATTTCCGAAACGCCAAGTTTTGACCGTGGATTCTTCATCTACAGGTCATTATAAACAAAACTTAAAGAGTGGTGAAAGTGGCTATCTGGTTTAATTTAGGAGATATGGAGGTTTTTAGTTGGAATTTGAGAAATCAACAAAAACGCTTTTTTACCAGTTGCAGACTATTTTCGCGTTATTCAGAACAATATAGGGTAAATATTGACAATAATGGAGCCCGCCCCGATGACCTTGACCTTGACATATATTATAAAGGTCCTCTTGAGTGATCTTCAAAAAGTTTTAACCGTCGCTCGTTGTTTATTAAAAAGTTATTAAAAAAAAGAAATTTAATGATTTTCACGAATTTTCAACTGTCCACGAAAAGCAAGGACTTGAGTGTGACATATATTACAAGGTCACCTTCCTGAATAACCTGCACTAGGTTTCACCCATCGCTCGTTGTTTGTTTAAAAATTATTAACAAAAAAGTTTAATGACTAGAGCATAATTTTACGATACCATATACGTTTACGAAAGAGTATATTTGATGGAATTTTAGCTTTAAATCAGAAATAAGTTTGAGTTAGGTTATATTTTCCGAAACTAGAACCCCGGACACATACGATCGTTTTCAGCCCGCTTCGCGGGAGGGCGGGAGGAAGGGGCTTTACTCCTCTCCCCCGCCAGAGCCGGTGTAACAGATTTCACCGTACAGATTTTGATCACCTGGTTCACGGCACGGATCCCGGCGGGGGGGAGGGGCATCGCCCCTCCCCCCTGCCCTCCCGCGAAACGGACTGAAAACGAGCGTATATGTCCGGGGCTCCAGTTTCGGAAAATATAAGCTAACCAGATTAGGTTAGGTAAGGTTAAATGACTTTTCTTCCTTCGTTCATATTTGTCGTTTATGTCTCTCAATATTCAAAATAACTACTATATTTTCGAAACTTCTTTTGTTAATAACTTTTTAATAAACAATGAGCGATGGCTAAAACCTTTTATAGTCTGCAAATAACAAAAAAGCGTTTTTGTCGATTTCTTAACTTCCGACTAAAAACCTCCATATCTCCTAAACTGAACCAGATAGCCACTTTCATCACTCTTTAAGTTTTGTTTATAATGACCTGTAGATGAAGAATCCACGGTCAAAACTTGGCGCTCCAGAAATCGTAGTTTTACCGGGACTTTCCTCTATATACAATTAAATTATTGGTATATACATTCATAGTGTTGTCGGGAATCGCACGACACACAGGAACGTTAATGACTATGAAAAAAGTGTTTCCGCAATAATGCGGTAATAATAACCGTCAGACGGGACATGTACGAACGATAAAGTTAATGAGGATGTAGATCGTGGCGACAGCACCCTCCTAGGACTCGTCGACTTTGCGTTGACCTGAAAGTAACAAGCATGGTTTACGGTGCGGCCGTAAACGATGTTCAAGTACGTCATGTCCATCGTATGCTCGCCATGTCAAGATACGAGCTGAAAATTAACAATAACCGTAAGCCAGGGATAGCGAAATTATGGCATTTGAGTATAACCGACGTATAACCGATTCGACGTGGATCTATGGAGGAAATACGAGCTTAAAGAGAGAAAGGGATGCTCTCCAAGAAAGTTGGCTGCTTTTCTGGAGCACGTGCTCATCTCGTCTTCTCGTGTGCGATGGATACGGAGGAGCGGGACATTACGTAAGTTACACGGTGAGGTAGGTACATGCGCGCTCGCCCGTTCTGTGAAATCAGAACGGGTTATTTCTCGGCGACAGGTGATACGGACTACTATCCGTTTCTGCATTGTATGCAGCTCGCGGCAGTGCGATGTGCCAGTGCCGGTGCGCCGGTGTGTACAAAGGCTCAGGAGAGCGTGTAGGCGCGCACGTCGGAGGCATGTAAGTATACATCGGACAACCGAATGGAACGACACGATGGAGGCATGGCATCGGACGGAAAGCTGAACTTTGCGTACCACATTCGAGGAGAATATCCCCGTGGGAGTATCGTTCAACTGCTCGATCCGCGTCGTGCCGCGGACGGCTCGTTTCGACGAGACAGCTGACAGGCTGGCTCACTCTCGTATCGAACGCAAAGATTCAATCGCGAATGCGGAAGATACGTTTGAATAAACTCTTGACTCTTGATACGAGGTACATATAACGATATACAGGGTGGCCCATTTTAATTTATACAGTCGATTTTTTAAAAAACTAAAAGAGATACGAAAAAATGTTTCAGACAGACATGTCACGATTTCGAGGGGGACATAAGATGATACCATTGGTTTGACCTTGAATAGTCGTTTGAAGGTCACGCGAAGATCACCTTCAATTTCTTAATTGAAATCCCAACTTTTTATTGCAGATTCTTATTCTCCATCGAAAAGTAAGTAACTTTTGTCTGAAACATTTTTCCGAAAAATGTCATCTTATGTCCTTAAAATGATCTTCAAGATGAGTTTTGAGGACATTTTAAGGACATAAGATGACATTTTTCGGAAAAATGTTTCAGACAAAAGTTACTTACTTTTCGATGGAGAATAAGAATCTGCAATAAAAAGTTGGGGTTTCAATTTAAGAAATTGAAGGTGATCTTCGCGTGACCTTCGAACGACTATTCAAGGTCAAACCAATGGTATCATCTTATGTCCCCCTCGAAATCGTGACATGTCTGTCTGAAACATTTTTTCGTATCTCTTTTAGTTTTTTAAAAAATCGACTGTATAAATTAAAATGGGCCACCCTGTATACTTTGTTCAGTGCGACACGATACCATCGAATATTAACATGTTTCGTCATGTCATTGTAAAACGGTTTTACAATCTTTAAGGAGGAAGAGAGAAGCAAAGAGATTTTTCTCCAATTGTTCAAACTCTGTGCCCGAGGAGGAAAAAGAAAATTGGCGATTTTAAAAGAAAGGAACTACGTAACTAGGTAGCTCCGAGAAACGATGAAGGAAATGGCCCTTTCCCCTTACGAACGGATGCTCTGTTCCTGCCACTCTGATATTCTAGAAACTCGAGCGGAGTAAACGAACCGGCGGTAAAGACAGATTAAGGATAAATTTATTTAGCCGGTACTTGCGCTAGGAACGCGCAACGTAGTAATGAAAGGCACAGAGAGAACTGGTTTCCATCAAGCTGACGGAAGAAGCATACAGTTAGTGATTTCAATCGCTGATTTCGATCGAACGGGCGCAAGTGCGCAACATCGCTGCGCGAGATGCTATAAAATGTCAAAGAGTTAGTTCTAGTTTCAAGCGTGTGATTCTTTCAGAAGACTACATTCAGACAGAGAGCGTAGACGACTTGATTGAGAATTTCTTGAGAATTACGTTAAAAAAACATGAGATCCAAGAGAGTAGGGCGTAGTAATTAATATAAGCCAACAATCGTACGTACGTATTTGAATGTACGAATCATACGAAATCACACAAACTTGGTGGAATTTGGTGGGACGAACGAGGAGGAAAAGCGTGTACTCGCGAATCCGGACGATTTCTCATGCGATAAATCATGCACACGGTACGTAGTATCGCCTCGCTCGATACACGTGCGTCCAACGCACGCCACGCCAACTACTACCTAGACATTATTTAGCAGTAAAATATTAGCGCAGCGAAGCCGATTAAATTACGGCGCCGCGAAGGCTTGCCGAGACTGCGATTACCTTCAGGTAATGCGGGATATTTAATTTCCATGGTTGGTTTCGATGGTGAAACAAGCGGATTAAGTAATTTCATTTCCCGGATTCTAAAGAGACTGGCAAGCCGGCTGGATTGGCCTCGGACGAAGGTAGATGATATGGTTACGTCCTATGCGTCATATACACACAGGAAGTGCGTATAGAGCTAAGGGAGAACGGGAAATAGAACTTTTCAGTGTGCTGCCGCGGCGGAAAAGACTGTCGGAATTGTCGGACAGTCTCGAATCGCCGGCGAATCATTCCGGGATTAAGCAAAGAGACTCGCGTTGTCGATTTCAATCTTCTTGCTCGTCGTATTCGGGCACGCTCTCCGTTGCCGGCTTGCCGCTTTCGGGGCGGATCGATTTGTACGATAATGAAGTTCTAATCTCTGACACGGCGGGCTACGATCGTCGTGGAAGACGTCCGGCTCGATATTGGAGACGCGATGCAGGAGCGACCTATACGCTAAGAGGACGCTTGAAATTGAATTATAAATTATATTCAAAGACGTTACTCGAAGGCTCGGCGAATGCACGACGAATAATGTTTCGTCCGCTGGGATTTAATTACGCTGACGTTTTGAAGTAATTTAACGAAGGGTATTGCCAACTTTGCCCGTGAGCAAGAGAAAGAGAGAACGGGAAGGACAAGAAGGGAGAAATTACACCATGTTTCTCGCGCGTATTTTATACATGTAATATAATATAATATATGGAATCGGGCTTGCATGTGCATGGGTTCAACTGAAGAGACATGGTATCAAGAGACACGGTAGTGGCTCGCGCCAAGTGCAGGCGCGAAGCGCGCACGGCTGTATATGTACATATATGCATACGCGAGTATAATAAATATAATTACGAAAAAGAATCGGAGAGACGATGAAACAATATGTTGGTTGCGTCTCACGGGAATGAGCGATGGAGGGACCTATTCTATATTTTAAACATTTCAAATATTTTCTATAAAAAGTAATATAGAAAATGTAACTTTTATTACACACATATATAAAACATTTGTTTTAAACGCGTAATATTTTTTATTTTCTGTTGTAAGAACGAATGATATTATTTATAAAATCCGTAAGTGTCATACATCTTGTATCAAAAATGATTATAAACAGAATAATATATCCGTTTTGAGCGTGGCGTTCACGCACGTGCTTCGTATCGATATTTAACGAGCGTAATCAACAAAAACTTTTTTTCGTGAGAATGTTCCGCTAGAGTAATCTTCTCTCTCGGGAGTAATCTTCTTTTCTGTCTGGGAGTTGCAACAATTATCAGTACGGTAACAATTACACGTTGTACTATAATTTTTCTTTATACAGACGCTGAATGAATGATGTTGAAACGAAATTACTCTCGTAACGTGATAATTTCGCGCTATTATTTTGTGACTCTTAGGTACCGTTCGTTAATTATTGTTCACGCGGGTAGTTCCATTCGAACACAGCCTCGTTCATTCTGTCTTAACGGCGCAATAATGAGCTTCGTCTTTCTCCCTGTTCCCGATTATTAATGCGCATTCTCTTCTACGCTGTTTTCGTTACAGCCGCGGTTTGCAGCAGTTTGTTAATGTCAGGCTTAAACGGTACAAACGGTGCTTCAATTATATCGTAAAGTACGACTATGCGCTCCGAACCGCGCCATTAGCGCGATATCTCCTGGCGAGTCGCGAAAAGAATCCGTAAATTTCTTACGAAACTTTCCGTAAGAAAATTACGGAAATACTACGTGGGTTCGGTAGTTGTATTTGGACGTCGGCGTATCAATATTTCATCGCCTAAGGAATTGGACATTAGGTACTTTAGTACCGTGTGCGGCTTTATCAAAATACCATACCTAAATTATTAAGAAGCAACGAAACTTTTCTTATTATAGATCGTTTAACTGTTGATTCATATTTCCGAAAGTTGCGCTTTGCGTTGATTTGCCGTTAACGTTCGGATATCGGATAACGTGCCCAAGGTACGGGCACTTGAATCGATTCAGCGAAAATGTCATTGCAAAACAGTCTCGCTCGACGTTCTCGTTAACGAACGAATGAAGAGAAACGATCAGTAACTTGGATTGCTGGCTTGTGCCGGCTGGCCAAGACTATCCGAGAACATCAATGTGGTTCGCATCGGTTCGAGGATAACGGATTGCACTGATGTTGCACTCGTGTTAAAAGGGATCAGGCTCGGGGAGAACCGGAGAGCGACGTATGCAAATCGATCGAGTGGGCGTTGCTTTTAAATCAATGTTCTCGCGCATTATGTGACCAATACGAGCATTTGCCGAATTGCGTGTATGCGTGCTCACCCCGAAACGGCCCCGATACGTCGGTATGGTTTTCGTATCTCTCCCGATGCGGCCGATCGCGGTCACCTGGGATTCGTGCAACGGCTTTTCGTGCGTAATCACCGGTGGAGCAGGATCGATGGAGCGTATTTCGGAAAGTTTATCAAAGGCATCACGATTCTTCCTCATTCTCATCCTCAGAGTTCGGTATCTTTAAGAATTGCTCGTTACACGCGAAAATACGTTTCGCGTTCAAAGAAATGCGCGAGAAGAATTTTTCACGTCATCGTCCGAACCGCCGGAAGAGCTCCATACTAAAGAATGTTATCGATCGGATAACGCCTATCGAGGTTTCACGATAGGTCAGAGAGAGAGAGAGAGAGAGAGAGAGAGAGAGAGAATATTAACATCGTTATGAGAGAACGTAGCAAAATTTTAACCAGAGAAGTGTGGCAAAATTTTCGTAGGAGAATTCACGCTGCACGCGAATTCCTCGACCAAATTGTCACCCTAGTTTCCTGGTATTACCCCATCTACGCTTCCATCTACGCAAAACGAATTTTTACACGCGCGCACGGAGCGCTACAGCGCCAAGAGAATCGAGTTTCCACCCGAGCGAAAGTTATTCGACACCGTCGGTGCAGGTATGGACGAGGGTGAGAACGAAATGTACAGAAGCGAACCAAGAGAGACGGGAGAACGCGAACGGAGAAATCTTTCGCAGCGACACGGAGCCTCTCTTTTTCGTTTTCTGCTTTTCCGGCCAGTGAAGTCGCGCAACATTCAATTTCCATGTTAGCACGCATCGGTCCATGATCTACTTTATATACGTGTGTGTGCATCTACGTGTAAATACCTATATATGCACACACACACACACACGATTATCAACAATAATTTGACACGCCTAGCCAAGCACACGCCGCTGCAGCCAAGTTGCGATAAACCGAGCCGGTCATTTGCACGCGTATGTGCGCGAGCGTTCAGGGATGCGTGCGAGAACGACACACGCGTGTGCGTTCGCGCACCGTCGAACGTGCAACGTTCTCGGATAAGCATGTGCATGCATGCACGCGTGATCGTTACTTCGCTCGACCAACGAATACGTCCATGCATTCGTGTGCGCTACATTGCGTGTCGGGGGCGTGGGGCGATTCACCGCAAGTAATTAGGTGATGTGTTTATCGCACATCAGTTACCCGCCGGCACAACGTGACGGGCCAACTAGTGATAATCGATTATCACCCTCGGATCGAATTTTTCACAGTTCGTCGGCATCGCGTTGCCGACGCGTGTGCACGTCGGATCGTCCGTGTGCGTGCGCGCGGTTATCTCGACTCGCGCACCTTTCATCTCAAAGAAAGCATTCGAGTGTCGACTGATTTAATGGACGAAATTTTCATCCAATTTACAATGAAGGAGAACGCTGTGCACTCATCAGACGCAATGCCTCGTTAAACATTAAAACTACCCGCAGATTTGATTTCTATTGGAATCTCGAGAACTTGACACCCCGATGTGATGGATAATGCTGCAAGAGGAAAGACAATCCATGACTATACCGTGCCATCATTGAGTTTTTCAACCCATCCTTCAACGGAGGCGAATCCTTGACGTTCGCCCAAAGGAAGCGGTGATCGATAACTTTAAGATCACGGCTTCTCTGGGTCACGGTGATCCGCACTGATAGAACTACTTTAGAAAAAGTCGAGTTGGAAAAAGACCGGCTATCTCTCTTCCTCTCTCTCTCTCTCTTCTCTATCCCTTAGCTTCTCGGTTACGACCACTTAAAAAGTGGAAAGAAGCTGTACGCCTGGTCGGGACGAAACGCATATAACGTAGAAAGTGTACGTCGTTTCGGAGCCAAGACGAAACTTTAGCCGAGAAATTGCGGGAAATTTCGAAATCGATCGAGTGGAAGGTCTTACGCGGTACCTTTCATATCGTCGACCTTTAATTCGACGCCGCGAGAGAAGGCAAAAACGTGCGACTGTGCAAATTAATGGGACACGCCATATAGTCTGTAATAATGTCTAATGAAGCAAAGTCTTGTTAATGTTGACGCGTTCAGGGAAACCAGGGCATGGTTTCCCTTTAACACGTTGTGTTTTGCGACTCGCGAGCAAAAATCGCATACAAGAGCGATACGCGATGCGATCTTTCTCAAGCAAATGGCTTTAAAGATAGATTTCAAGTGTGAAGGGAACAAATATAGACATTTGTACATAGGCTTCGTTGAAAATGTGTTGTTCGGTGATGGTTATTAAAATTGAACGATAGTCAGGAAAGCGCGAACGCGCTCCTGAACGGAGGTAGTTTCAACATCTCGTATTGTTTAACTGGAAAGTTTCTCTCGCTTGAATACTAGCCATGATTAAAGAGCCGCCTCGTCGGTGTTCTCGTCGTTTCCAGGACAGACATTGTTCTGAAACTCCTTGCCGCACGACGGACGCGAATCGACCGTTAAACGTTGCCTTCGCGCGAGACGGCATAATGCGCGGAAAAATAAGCCGGCATTAGCCATACGCGAGAATACGCAACGGATTATTTAACGGGAACGGTAACCCAGTTTTGCGTACCAGTATCTCTTCCCCCGTCAGTAACTCGCCGTGTGCATATCGTCACAATGGCGATCATCGAAGGCGGACAATGCGATTGTGCTTCAATGGAACGATCAAGTAACAAGGACGATCGATATAAAATTACACGTTTATGACTCGCAGAACCGCTCGCAGAGGCGCTTTTAACAAGGTGCCGATATTATAAGCCGTATTCTACGTGGCATCAGGTGCTCGAAACATTTGCAGGTGAAATAAATTCGGATGATTGCGAGCTTCGTTTTGTTTTTATACGCGATACGATTCCCGACACTAAAACTGGATGAGGCAGCCATAAAAGTGGACTATATTCGAGTTATAAAAGTTTTATGTTAGACAAGCGGGGGAAAAAAATAGAATTTTTAGTAAAACGCGCCGCGTCCATGACGCGCCGTGGAACGGTATATCAAATATTTATTATACACCCGATGCGCTTTTACATAAGGAATAATCGGATTTTTACCACTTTGCTACCGATCAATCAGGTTTTCCCACTTTTATCTGGAAACTGTCGCGCGCCTATCGCAAAGATACGACTGACGGACCTAATTTACTGTCATCGCACGTGAAGAACAATTCTTGCGGCCTCGACAACTTTTCAGTAGAAATTCCTGCTTTAGCCATTTCCCCTCGTCACTATTCAGGAACTTCACTCAACTTTCAAAGCTGTACGTGAGATTTTTTAACTCTCGAATCTCCGTCGAGATTTAACCATGGTCAATGTGTTTTTAATGGCTTCTCATATAGATGGTCGATCTACTTTGAAACCCGAACTTGCACGGCAAACTTCAACTAATGCAATTAATCGATATTTCCTTAGGCCAAATGGGGACTTACCACTTTCGAACGACGAGGCGTCTCGCGAAAGAAAATACCTCCTATATATACCTCGTGTGACTCATTAATATGATGCACCATAATTGCATCTACAATACCTGCAATATCGCAAAAGACGTGAGTATCGTAGGAGCATAGTCGCTCGTTTTTCACACCCCACGTTTGGTACGACTACGGAAAGCTCGGTGGTTCATTTCAGCGTGATGGCGTTTATGAGCTTGCGACGAATATACTCGATTGGATTATTTCGGATAAAGTTACTCCATGGCGGCATTGTGTCACTTTATCGACGCGGACTCTGGCGATCGGAGCAGATTGTTTTAATACGTTAACACGAGACGAGAAAGAGCGATTCCCCCGGATCGATGTGACTGTCACGCATACACACAATTTCGTTATCTGCAACTGGCGGGGACGGGCGGAGGGTGTAACAAAAATGGCAGCGAGACATCGTCGCACCAACACGACACATAATTTATGTGCACCCTGTCGCGAGGAGACTCTGCGATAATGAAAGAGTCGCAATGCGAGTTAATTAACTCGGCGAAACTGCAAAAAGAGACGCCGAAGTCGATTAGAACTGGATCTACTTTATCCGCTTACTCGACCGTTTCCATACTCCTTTCATTTCCTTTTCGTCTTACATTTTGTTTGTTGTTTTTTTGTTTCTTTTTATGGACGCGCGAAAACTTTTTGATTTATATCGCGCAGCGCGTTTGTCCGTATTTCTTGAAAAGTTTTTCTTTCATAATGCAAAGGACTACACTAGCGCTTAAGTGCCGTTTCGAACAGTTGCGTTAGCGTCATATCTTCGTGAACTGCTTCTCCGTTTCGCTGCGTTTCTCTCCGCATGAAATTTTAAATTACATTTCTCTTGTCAGACCGAGAAATATCCTTCTCCTTTTGTTATTTTTTGTTTTCTTTCCTCTTGTTTTATCTTCATAACAAAACGCACGCCGTGCGCCGAAACAGAGATTCCACAGCGTCAGTCGAGCAGAATTAACAGGGACGTTGCACGGGCTCGCGGAGCCTTACACACGCGGAGAGAGAGAGAGAGAGAGAGAGAGAGAGAGAGCTAGACGCTCCTTTAGAACGCACGCGCTTCTCCAATTTCCACCACTGCGGATTGTGAATTCAGCTTAACTAACTTAACTCGATTTCTCAGTGCAGTGGGTCATATCGGTAAATTCAAGTTACTTGTCTTTCCAACGCTACGTCGCGTCTCTCAATTAGTCGGAGCGCGGGAAAGCCTGTGACCTTCTTGGATGCACAGCGCGCGACTTCCGGAAGAATCACAATGAGCTGCGGCAGCATCGCCCTACGGTGAGACTATGGTAAACTCTCAAAGAGAACTTTTCGGAAACTCCTCTCAGCAGCGGTCTTGGAAAATGCTCGATCGTCATTCTCGTCGAAATAATTATAAATTGGATTGCGTAGATGTGGATGTACATCCTTGTGATCAACTTGTGTAGATTGCGAGACGTTCGCGTCTCCGATCAACCGAGACGAAAAATCGATAGCGATTTTAAGAAAAGAGAAAAAAATGGATGGGAAAACAGAGCGACCTCGCAAGCGCGTGTCGTGTCGTTTGGATGAGACGAGCGAAAACTCACGGCGTATAACGCGCGATACAGTTTGTCCGAATTGTAAAGCAAACCACAAGCGAGGGCGAAACTCTATGCAGCTAATAGGATTATGAATAATTAACAAACTGTCTCGGCCATTATATGAATCACGTCTAATGGATTTTGTATAGCCCCCGATGCAATTGCCTTCCGCGCCGAGAATCTCTCCGCGCACTTACAAGCACTGCTCGGATACCCACACAATCCCCTCGGTGAAAATTCCATCTCGCCCGAGGCATTGCTATTCCAGCGAACAAATTCCAGCGCCACAGCAATTAAATTCTAAGACGGTGCCGCTGATGAATCGAGCTTTTTTTAATTACGGGGAACGAATGCGGAATAAATTCTAACGAAGCACGGCCGCGCCTGACGGCTCGCGATAGAGCAACGTCGAGCGTCGAGGGCGCGCAGCCGATGGGGAAGGCGATGGAAAAGGCGGAGGTGGTTCCGCCGACGCCGACGGAACGCAGACGCATTCCAGACAGTGATTTTAACAGCGCCGTTTCTCGAAACATTAGGATTACTCGCGTAGCGCCGTCGTAGTTTAACGGCTTCCACATTCGAAAGTAATTAGGTTAATTCCACTAAAAGCTGCCGCGTGGCCGTGGCCACGCTGGAATTATCAGCAGTTTTACTCGAGTTCGAGCGGAAAAATAAGATTAACTCGAGGACTGCCGGGACAATGGGCGCGATTTAAAACGAAAAAAAAAAGACATGTAAGAGGCGAAAAATAACTAGGAGACTGCCTTAGATTTGAACTCGAACTCTCCGGGATCCCTGGTTCACACGCCTAGGTCTTAGGCTGTACGGCCAATACTCCTACTGTTGTGATCAACTTGTTTTCATTCCTATCCTCTATACGACCTGTCAGTCTCGACTATCTTTCCAGATCTTACAGCTCGGCCAGCCTGACATTACATTCGTCCCCGAATGTCTCCAAATCGTCGGTTCACTCCACTTGAGTCCCTCCCAACCTCCATTTTTGGTTCACTCTTCCGAGTCCCTCCCAACCTCCATTTTTGGTTCACTCTTCTGAGTCCCTCCCAACCTCCATGTTGGTTCACTCCTCCTCTGAGTCCTTCCCAATCTCCATGTTGGTTCACTCCTCTGAGTCCGTCCCGACCTCCATGTTCAGGCTTCACTACCGGCCAGTTGCTTCTCAACTCCCTCCTCTCCGAGGGGTAGCGGATGAATCTCAACTGTCTTCGAGGGGTAGCGGATTTGATCCCACTTCTGAATTGTAAGAGGCAAAAAATAACTAAGAGACTGCCTTAGATTTGAACTCGAACTCTCCGGGATCCCTGGTTCACACGCCTAGGTCTTAGGCTGTACGGCCAATACTCCCACTGTTGTGATCAACTTGTTTTCATTCCGATCCTCTATACGACCTGTCAGTCTCGACTATCTTTCCAGATCTTACAGCTCGGCCAGCCTGATATTACATTCGTCCCCGAATGTCTCTAAATCGTCGGTTCACTCCACTTGAGTCCCTCCCAACCTCCATTTTTGGTTCACTCTTCCGAGTCCCTCCCAACCTCCATTTTTGGTTCACTCTTCTGAGTCCCTCCCAACATCCATTTTTGGTTCACTCTTCTGAGTCCCTCCCAACATCCATTTTGGTTCACTCTTCTGAGTCCCTCCCAACCTCCATGTTGGTTCACTCCTCCTCTGAGTCCTTCTCAATCTCCATGTTGGTTCACTCCTCTGAGTCCGTCCCGACCTCCATGTTCAGGCTTCACTACCGGCCAGTTGCTTCTCAACTCCCTCCTCTCCGAGGGGTAGCGGATGAATCTCAACTGTCTTCGAGGGGTAGCGGATTTGATCCCACTTCTGAATTGTAAGAGGCGAAAAATAACTAGGAGACTGCCTTAGATTTGAACTCGAACTCTCCGGGATCCCTGGTTCACACGCCTAGGTCTTAGGCTGTACGGCCAATACTCCCACTGTTGTGATCAACTTGTTTTCATTCCGATCCTCTATACGACCTGTCAGTCTCGACTATCTTTCCAGACCTTACAGACAGGAATAAGAGTAAGGATCAACAATCTGCCGCGAGCGACTGGACATGCCGAGCACGATCAACCGCTCGTTATTACTCGAGATGTTACGACGTTACCGCGTCGACGGCGACGACGTCGCGATTCGCGCCGCGCGAGGTATAGGTACGTAGGTATCTCGAGATATTGAAACGCGCTTTGAAATACTCTCGACACGGCTCTTGCGTGATATCGTTCCATATCGGGACACTGGTTTCTCTGATCGCTCAAATTCCCAAGACCTTTTTGTATTCGAAGCGCGGCACTTTCCCGCGATCGAGGGATGTGACGCGGCGGTAGCGACGGCGGGCGGCGGCGGCGGCACCACCACGAAGAGGACGGAATTATCGATGTCACGAATGTACTCGTGCACGACAGCTACTTCCTGGCGCATTAAGGCCCGGTCACTGCTACTGCGACGGCAAGTTTTTCAATTTCCAGGCCTCGGAAACTCTCGAAAGCTGCCGTTATCATCCGCGGGGCTGCGTGCCGCCCGCAGAAGGGGACACGGGGGCACGTGTCACGCTAATCCAGAAGCCGCTCGCCCATGCAAGCGAGTGTAGCTCAGACATCGTCTGTAATTAGTTTCGCTATTAAATGACTTTGAAGTTTGCCCTGGCGATAAGCGCGGCTTACAGCGGCACCCAGCACCTTCGTCGTGTAACGCTCCGGACGAAACCCTGCTCCGGCGAAATTCTGCTGATTGCTTCGTCGAAAACATTTATCGCCAGTGAAAATGCATAGAGTTTCATATTCGATATTTAACGATCGTTTTCCAATAAGTATCGCGAGGCTGACGTAGACTTTTAATTGCGGCAAATGATTATGGCGCGCGGAATTTCGCAGCCGTTCGCTATGAACTCGTACAAGTTCGAGGATGTATAATAATACCGACGAACGAGACGCCGATAAAGAGAAACACGATGTGGAGCATCGAGGGAAATAGCGAAATTCGCACGTTATCAAAAACAGGAACGAATCGCAGAGCGCGAGTTCGATATTCCGCATTATTAATCCCTGCGCGTATTCGTAACGCGCGTTTGCACGATGCAGCTCCGCTCCGCATCGGCGAAACACGTCACGCGCCTCCTACGCTCAAGTAAAATAACTTTCGCTTCAGCGGATCTCCACCTTCCATCTCCGTAGCGTACAATAATTCTCTGCCACGGCACGGAGGCATTCTGCCTATTCGCTTAAGTTTGCCCCGAGCGAACGGTACGATGGGATGCTCGAATAAGTATCCCGGTGGTGCTCGTTGTAAATCTCATCACGCTTTGTCTCACGGTGGTTGCGATGGTTACGTCGCGCGATGACGCGCGCGTAGTCTCGCGCCGCCCAGACTATTCGAGGGATTTCTTTCGAGAGAGAACGCGGAGAAAGAACGAGAGACGAGAAGAGCGATTCGAAAATGATAAACCTTATGCTATCCCGCTGGTAAATTGCATTACGCGACGACGCGCTGCTGAAAACCACGAGCAACGAGAACGAGTGCCGCGGCGAGCCAATACGTAGATATTCGCGTCGACGGTAGTTACCCGCGTGAAATTGCTTCTTATGAAAAGTTGTTCGGAGAGGAGAAGGCGTTCGCGGTGGTCGGAGAAAATTGTCGGTCGAGCAAAGAAGATTGCAACGAGACCGATAAAGTATGGGGCGGTGCAAGTGCAAGCTGCGCGATACAAGCGTAGCACGGGGGTGGAAAGTCTCTTGGAGCCCTTTCTTGCGGTCTTTCTTGGGGCCAAGAGAAAAAGTGGACGAGGAGTCAACCGAATAATATCGCGCCGGTCTGTGCCTTTACTCGTCGGAAAGTTTCGAAGCAGCCGGGGGTTGCTTCGTTACGGCCGCGGCAGCTCCGTGCTTACAAGTAATTAGCCTAACGAGCACCGAGTCGAGGGCAAGGCTGGACTCGGTAATGCCCGGTAAGCGGCCGCGCGGTAAAACGCATTGGTACCTTGACATTTCGATTTCTTCGCGAAGGAGGCAAGTCTCGAATCGAGCGTAAAGGCCGTACGGAGTATGCGTATGCGGAACGAAGCCGTTTGAACGCACCACGCGCCACGACAGATAGCCTCTCGCTCGCGCGGATGAATTATCGCGTGATTGTCGTCGCGAAAATTTACTGCTGTTGCTACGCGTGTACGATGCATCCGCGATATGTACTTTATCGTGGAATTTTATTTTATCGTCGGAAATGCTTTCATTCCAAACACAAATAAATCAACACACGGATGGATCAAATGGATCACGTAGCTGCGCAAACCTTTCATTTTTATCCTATACACCTGTACACGTTTGCATTCCGTTACGCCGCGGAAATCAACGTTACACGATTACGTCGGTACGTAGTTTGATCTCGAACGCGAATCCGAGCATACGACCGTGTTGCGAACCAGATCCAGCTGAATTTACATTCGATTCTTCATTGGTTTTTCGGATTCTTTCTAATTTTAATCGTCACACCAGCAAAATGTACTATTACCGGCAAGCCAGCCGGAAAGTGTTGGCGAGAGAACGCGAGAGGCTGGTGTATCCACGGGATATGCATCGCTTGCTTCGGATTGCTTCGTGGTGAAAGCTCACGCGCTGCCAAAAGCTGTGTAATCTACAAGCCACACTGTTAGCGAGTCCACCACTATCAGGTGGTACATATTTTCTGGATTTAAAGCTTGAATGTATCTCGCAAGTTGCCGCTGTTTAATGGCTTATGCAGTGTAGGCGTACCAACTTATCGTTTTACTCCGTGCAGCTATTTAACGACAAATTAAACGACAACGCGCGTCGACTACTTTACTTTCGATGATCGTACGTCGTTGCAAAGTACTTCTGAAGATATGCACTTGTATATACGTTCGGTATTGGTGCTGCAAAGAGATTGCGGCGAAAACCAGATAGAGACGATATTCGGCAGGAGAAGGAGCTTCCGCATTCCCTCAGTAGCACTTTACTCGGTGCTCGGCTTGGCGATGCTCGGCAAGCGCGCGAAACTTTACGTCGGCGCGCATAAAGCGGTCAGAGGAGAAACACCGGACGAGTGAACGAACGAACGAATCCGCTCGTAGATCGCAAGCCTCCGGGACGACCTAATAATCGGCCGGCAGACATCCACGGTCGGGAGGTCGATCGAGGATTATACCCCGGAGGGAAATCCCCGAGAAGGAATCAGCACGATCGGCGGTGAACGACCTACACGGGCGTATACTCGTAGAATGCTACCGGAATCATTCCCGGATTACCTTGGGCGATCGACGATTTCGATCTCGGTACCGCGCCGGCTACTACACCGACACGGTAGATCGCGCGAGATCGTGGGAGAATCCCGTAGCTGCATTTGCTCTCGCGAGCCCTCGTAACCGTTTCGGTTTCTTCGGAGAAAGTGGAAGGCGCGATTGTTTTCTGCTTTATAAGGAGCACCTGCTATCGTTTCGCTGTGATTTCCCGAATTCCCGAATTTTTGGCGTTTCGTAGAAAGATTTTTCCCTGTAACGCGAGACAAGAATTTGTTCGTAAATATGTTTATCGGACGTAATTTTCATAGGAAGGAATAAAATGCAGCAATCGTGCAAGCACGATAATATTCTGCGCGGAAGAAGCAAATAAATAATTCAGAATTAATTTAATCCGTAAGTCATGTTATGTTTGCGTATTTGAAAAAATTGCTAAGATACACGTAACAAGTTCCGCGTTTACGTCGTATATTGTGTCTGGTTGCAGCAACGTTGCTCTGCTAATTATAAGACGCCAGGATGACGCAAGTGCCAAGATGTCTTAATAGCGCAACGAGATCCACCGTGTCTCTTACGTGAGACTCTATAGTTTGTACAAGAGCGCACTTGTCATTTGATATCGTGCCTTTCTCGCTTAAAATCAAAAGCGAGCGAGCGAGATATATAATAGAGAGAGAGAGGCTCTCGTTGTCCGGAGAGCCTGATGCGATCACGAAAGTACGTCTAATCTATGCGAAACTGAATATGCACCACGTTGGCGCATCTTACGGCAAATTTCTCCGGTAATTTGCATCCAAGTAAGAAACAAAATCGTTTCATAAAATCATAATGAGTCGCGCGTGTTTCCATTTCTTTTTCAATATTCAATAAAATCAATGAAGAATAAATGGGGTTTAAGACATCTGGCATACCTTTGTTTTCGACGATTACATTAGCTCGTCTCGAGAAAACGCCTTTTAATTCGCGTGTTTCGCACCACCGCGCGGAACGGCGCGGCGGCTTATGACCATGTATTATAGCTGAGGGTGTAAGCTCGAAACAATGGTGCCAGTCATATCATCCGCTTGGTATTCGCGGCACCTCCCGGAGCATAAGGACCAGAGGAGAGGAGAGATTTAACACGGAAATAAGACGATTATGGCTTAGCTTAACGTTGGAGTCGTTAAAATCTTGCGCGATATCCGCCTACTCTTCTCGCTTTGACTCTAAGGCGATATTACGAGCGCGTTTCACCCCAGTTGTTCGATCCGTCGAAGCGGAACGTCTATTCGTCACGAAACGGATTTGTATTGAACTCCTCGATATTTTGCTCACATCGTACTAGTGCAGTGCGCAGCGGAAAGATCCACTTGAGTACGTGCACAATGAAAATTTGTGCACATCTTAGGCGGCAAGAATACACGCAAGAAGACTTTCCTAGGTTGTTGGGCAACGTAATAACGTACCGCGGCAAGGGGTAGGCAGAACAAAAGATGCACTCTTGCGAGATAACATCGTAACCAATCGCGAATTCAAGATTTAATTTTTCGAAATGTTTCATGAGGTTCCTATTTACGTAATAATGTGACGTACGCGCGCACACGTATCTCCACAACATTAGTCGGAGGTAATTATAAAGTCCGCAGGGAATTCCGCACACGTATATGGGGAAGGCATAGTCGCACCTTTTCGCTTTCTCATCCATCTATCCCGGGAAGAAGGCGCGCCCCGCGTGCCTTCCGTGGATCGCTGCATCCCCCCGGAGGCACTTCTACGATCATCACGTCCCACGAAATATTATTGGTCTGCGTAGAGAAGTGTGCAAGGGCTGGACCGCTGTCCGATCGGATAAGTTTAGCAGGGCCAATTGGAAAAGTCGGTCAAGTGCTCTCCTGCCGTGCTGTCCGTATTTGCGGTCGCAAGGGAGGATCGTCATCGAGTGTCCAATAGGGTGATTCCCACGGGCGAACCGCCGGTCAGCTGTGAGCTTATTATTTCTGATAATAACAGGTCAACCGATATATCGGAGCGAACGGTTCGCGCGCGAGATTCCCGCGACGAATTCCCTCGTAGACATGTAATCCCTCGGTCCGCGGGTTGATTGGACCGACATCGGTGGGTCGTTCGATACGTGGCGATATATATATTTCTATTTGAATCCCGCGTGATCGTTCTCGTCCTCGTCCTCGTTCTCGTTCTCGTCGGCCGGATAGCGCGATGAAAGAAGTAGTCTCTTATAAAGTATGCTATCCGTGGAATCAATTTTAATCACGGTTCTGTCGCCCGAATCTATTTACTTGGAGATTGATTGCAATTTATAACAGGAGAAAAAAGAGTGTCCCTACGAGGCACAGTATAGTACAACGTATGTGAGATGCATGTGGTCGATGATGACACAGAATGTGATAAATGTCAAAATTTGCAACTGTGAATTGACAAATAGTTTCTATAAGAGTTCACGCGGATATCTACTTTTCTTTTTCTTTCCGATAACACGGACAACCGTCATTCGACTTTATTCGACTTTAAAGCGATGCTTTCTTTACATGTTCTTGATATGTAATTTCTACTCGTTCGAGCGGGCGCGCACGTAAACTCGATTTTGATTTCAGACGGGTCAAGTATTCATCCATTCACGTAACAAGATTGTTACAATCTACTAAGCAGCGTGCGAATAAGTTTCCATTCACGATATTGCGATAAATTAATGCATTTCCATTAGTCTCAGAAACCGTGTTTCAGCTTAGCAATGTCCATAGAGCATCCACGAAACGGGAAAACGCTGAAAGGAGATACTCTCTCTTTCCTCCCTCTGGTTCCGTCGCTCTAGCCGACTCTCGTCTCGTGCCGGCAAAGAACTTCCGTAATTCGCTTACGCATTCGCAATGGACTTATCCTTGCTTCCGTTTTGCACACTCTCTCGGCTTATCCGACCAGACAGAAATCTCAGAAAGGACTTATTACGTAAGGCACGAATAAAGAAAGAGGAAAGTATAGCTGGCCAGAAAATGGGAAAGAGACAGCTCATTAATTGGATGCAGTGATTCTCTTCCTCTTTCGTTCTCCAGCCGTCATGTACGATACAAGCACACAAGTCGTTTCAACTTTTCGCCTTCGCTTCATTCTTCAATTTACTGTTTTTTTTTGCGCGCCCATTTGTACCCATTATTCGTTTAGAGAGAGAAAAAGGTTATTTGAAAATAAAGTTCTATTTACAATATAATAGTCTGCTCGGACAGAACAGATGCATTATCGGCGACAAGTATGGCCACATAGTGATATCCTGTATTTTTTACCGCGGATAAGATGTTTGAAATCGGTAGGTAAATAATGAGCATAATTTATCTGCGTTGCATTTGTCATGTCGCAAAATCCAGTCACGGATATTGGAAAAACATTCAGAACGGCGGGCTACCGCCAATAAGATCGATAAAACTTGAGACGCGGTAACGACGTGAAAAATCTCCGGAAAAAAAACGGCGCGGGGGCGACGTTTTCGTTCCTCCAGTAATGGCAGTAGTAGTAACGGTGGCAATAATAGTAATATCATGATAGTTTGTAAGAGATTTTGGTATATTCTCATTTTCCGAGAGGCACTTCTGTCCTATTGGAGGCCGCGAGACTTGCTCGGACTATGCACGGTAATCGTACGGCAGCTGACGAAGGCTCCACAAGTCTGACCCCAGGCCGTCATGAATGATTCAGTGAGCGGACGCAGCACGGAGGGTCATTATCGTTATAAAGGGGAATGAATTTTACACGAAACACCGTGAGACGTTGCGCAATAACGCGTGACATTCATTCGCGAGGGAATAAGCTTTATCGCGTGCTACCAAAAAAACAGTCCGAATTAATAGATAATGGAGATAGGTAAACCATTCCGGGAGAGGTATCATACACGTGCTACTCTACTCACATAATACGCAATACGAATAAAAAGGCCCAGAAAATACGTAGTATAACATCAAGTTCTCGTTATTCGTTAAATCGAGTTTCCGCTGATTATGCATAGAATAAATGCAATTTTGCAATATTCTTCGCAAGTTGAACGATTCTCTACCAGCTGTATTAGCAATTTAATTCCTCTTATGCAACGAAGAATAATAATTCTCCCTCGAGTAATTAACAATTCACGTCACGCAAAGCAACTCTCGTTTGCCGACGTACTCGAGATCGGCGTAAAATCAGACGCACGCAACTTTGGTGGCTTTGGATCACTGTCTTTCTCTCTTACTCGGTGCTTTAAAGGCTTATCTTCCATTTTCCCTTTATGAAATTCATGTTACGGACGCCTCAAGCGAACCGATTGGATTGACTGGAGCGACCGCGTAACGTAACGCCATTTTTGGGGGAAACGTGAAAGGTGGCCGAGATTCATTCAGTACTACGGACTGCGGTATATGGATCCAACCGTAGCTTAGATTTCGATTTAAACGGAGCTTTGGGCGAGCGTCGAATGGCACCAATTTTCACGGGCCTCGTGAAACTCTCGATGTACAGAACGGATGAAACTTTATGAAATTCATGAGGGACGTCGGTGCACTTGCCGGCCGAAGTGGCCTGGCACGAATATTTCTTGGAAATCGTCGCCGCAGAGAGTAAGAAACTTTTCATGGATTTTTATATAAACTCCACGATCTTTGATTCAGCTCATAAAATTTTAAACTACGGATGAGTGACGGTATCGAAAATTGAATATCCTCAAATCCGAACCCGTCCGTACAAACGGAGCACGTACAGAGTGTACAGCTCTGACTCATTAAA
This sequence comes from Ooceraea biroi, assembly GCF_003672135.1. Taxonomy (NCBI): domain Eukaryota; kingdom Metazoa; phylum Arthropoda; class Insecta; order Hymenoptera; family Formicidae; genus Ooceraea; species Ooceraea biroi. Next base: position 8,112,994 of record NC_039514.1, on the reverse strand, counting down.
CGATAACAGGTCAGATAACTGGTCCGCGCGTTTACGTTCGCTTTGTGCTTTCATTCCACCATCCTGTTCAAGTGAAACTTAAAATACGAATCACTGTCAGAAATCTTTCAATATATAATATAATAATATACTAGTAATATGCTGTCCGCGCGCTTGCTTGAGCACTTGAGCACGAGTTGCAGCGTTTTTTATCTTTCGACGTGCGATTACACGATTCTGCAGGCATACGCTCCAACGGCTTGTGTATGTACGCACATAGCATACACGTAAAATAATTACGACATAATTGCGAACAGTTTGAACGAAAATAATCCCAAAAGCAAAAGGTTCCTCGAGAGGATCGATTACGTCGAATAAATGGTATCCGTTTCCCATGAACGCAAATGTTTCTTGCCGAATCTTGGCGATCAATCGTTCGGATCGGAGAGAGAAAAGACTATGGTTTGGGCATTCGCAGCTTTTAGAAAGTTAGTTTCGTGTGACCAAGTACTCGGGAACAACTAAGAGTGACCAGCGGCAAAAAGTTTTCTCCGCAGGAGCCGACTTGAAGCGAAGAGAAAGAGAGTTTACGGTATGAGTGCGAGAGTACGGTGGGGATCCGGAAAAGTGATCACGACTATATCGCGAGAAAGAAGAGTGCGCGCATTGATTCCAGTAGTTTGCAGAAGACGGCCGATGGTGGTGGTGGTGGTGGTGCGTTTCCATATGTATTCCGACATTTCAAGGTGGTCTCGGGCAGTCGATACCCTTCTTTATCATTTTTACGGCCAAGTAGAAGGCCGTGGCGGAAACGTCCGCATATTTATTCCCCGGTGGTGGCAATAAAACACAGGCCCGCGCGCACATCCGGCTGTCGCACTGTTCGTGTTTTTCCCATGGCGTATAATACCTCGCTCATGAGAGATTCGCGGTGACAAAAGGTTGAGGTACAAGTGCGCGTGTGCGCGTAAAAGAATTCGATTCTTGATTCGAGTAAAAAAAAATGTGGCCGAACGGAGTAGGATCACGAGCCGGCTCGCAAGCTTGATGAAACGTAGCAAGACTATTCGCCGGCAGATTCATCGGCTAACTTTAGCCACCTTGCTCGCGCGCTTCTTCCGTTCCCATCAAAGTTGTCTAACTCCGTAGTGGATGCGTTTGATAATGGCATACTTTAGAGTACCAAACTTGCTTCACGTACCTACCGCCGGCGCCCACTAGCGACTAGCCTAAAGCGTCTACTCTCTACCGTTGTACATGTTCAAATATTTTGTGATATTCGATATGCAAAAACAGCACCCGCATTTACTCGTATTCGCGTCGTATATCTGTCGACGGCCACGAGCGCCGTAAATGCAGACAGATTTCACTATCCAAATGATTGTACTTGGCTGACGTATTTTATACGACTGGTGATATCTCGCATCTCCACCATCTCTCGGGTGGATATCACGGCTAAACTTAAATTTTGCGAGCGTCGCCGTACACGGCACCCATTCTTCCTTTACACCCTCTGGGACTCACGAGTAATCGCAGATAGGCGGGAGGCACGGATCTCGAGACGTGGAGACAGACAGGCGAGCGGAGAGCAAGCTATCGCGCTACAGTAATCCCAGCCGTGTTTTCTGGCTCGGTTGCATTCGGGATTGCGGTATCTGGTACAGCGCGCATTGTCTCCGCGAAATACCCTCGCGCAAGGAACGAAAATTATGCTCCTTCACCACCCTCGGAAATGCTTTATTTCCTCGTCCCTTTTTTTCATCTCGCGCGCGATCGAGTCGTACCGCAAAGTAGCGGGATAATGATCAGCGATCACTACCGTCGCGTAAAGATCTCGTAAAGGTGGTTGAATGGACTCGACTTGGTCGTCTCTGGGAAGAGGGTCGTAAAGAGAGTGGCGTTGTGCATAAAAACAGTGAGGTGCGGAAAGAAAGGCGATACGCGAAAATAGCAGCGCGTGTGGGGTGTCGAGCCAACGAGCCCATCGCGCGCGGAAGACGACGTTTAGAGTCACCGTTTAGAGTGGCGTACACGAGTGACAGTAGAGCAACGGTAGCGCAGCAACGGAAAGAATGAAAGTTTAAATAACGCGAGCAGGAAACGCGCCACAGAGAACGGAGGAAAAGCAGGAGGGAGGAAGTCGCGTGCCACGACTCCGAGAAGACACCCTTCACCCCTATCTCATTCCGATCTCGAGGCACGCGTATCCCTCTTGCCCTCTCGCTAAGTGGATATCCTTCCTCGCTACTTCCTTTCCTTCGCTTGCACTTTTCTCTCTTTGCCACCGTTGCCGTCTCTCGTCACCCGACACTCAATTTATTTTCTCGATATCGCGACCGAAACTTTGACCGGTGGCGGTCCGAGGCAGCAGCCGGCTCATCATCTCCATCGGCTCATCGGCTAATCGGCCACCACCACCACCACCACCACCACCACCACCACCACTATCACCATCCCACACCGCGGACTCGACGCGAAAGAAAGTCACAAATTAATTTCAGCTGCGGCGATATTGAGGATTCGATGTCGATGAAATTCGTCGAGTTGAATTACGCTCGATAATTTCCGCGAGTCCGCGCGGCGGGAGAGAGGTATTTCGTTTGCAAGTATAATCCTATGGTAAACGCCGTAATATCAAGCGCACGAATTAAAACGACGAATTTACTTCGGGCTGGTAGCGAGCTGCGAAATCAAAGATGTCTCGGCAAACGAACGATGCAAAGGTCACGTTGTTGGAGGTAATGCATTCTTCGCGAATTCTTAAGAGCGAGATACGCCCTCGCTCTCGAGAGATGATGTCGATAAAACTTGGTAAATATTTCACTGATCGCCGCATCCTCCCCACATCCCATGGAATTTTCAGTTTCTTCTAGCAGCATCACGTGACATTAATTTCGCATCGCATCGAGTTTTCAAACGAAAAGCGAAATCGACGGACGATATGCAACATTTTACAGTGTCATCCGTGCGCGCAGTCGTGTTGAAGCTTTCGTTAATTATCATTAACGGATCAGCGGAACCGATCATCTGTGTGTGTGCGTTCGGCAATCGGCAACGCCGTATCCATAATCCACGCGCGTATGCGAGCCGAAAAGTGATTGTCGATATCAGCGTGAGAGAATTCCCGGCTTACGTGCATAATTAAGCACAAATATCGTCGCATAATTGATCGTGTACGTTACATTATGCAACATTATGCGGAGCACGATAACGGGGTGTAATTCAATGTATCCTGATTACGGCCCCTCTCTCTAACCCAGTTTCAGATTCTGATTGCGGGCCTGATTATATCTCGCAATGTGTCCATACGCGGTAGCGCGTGCCCGCTTTTTGACAATTGAACCCGACGGAGTTATGACCCGCAATCGGCCGGCACGCGCATCGACAATAAAATACCCGTTGCCGGCATAGTTGACAAAGGAGCAAAGCAAACGCGTCACGAGATGCATATTGGTCTCAACGATGGGGAGTTGTCGTGCACGTACAAAATATTTTTCATCTCACCTGGGAACGACACGCGGAATGTGCACTTTTATGTTCTCGCCCTGCATATTCACAAAGGACGCAGGACAAGCGCTATTAATGGATATTAAGGGGTTAGGCCACCCTTGATGCCCGAAAATTATGCCTAATTTTGACTATTTATTACGAAGAAAGAAATTGCTGTTTGAAAAATCTGTTTAGCGGACTTTATTATACATATATTCAAGAGTATAAACATATTTTTTATTTTTGCACAAAATAACTGTGTTCCATTCAAATTGTCGAACCATCTATTTTAGCAGATGGAAAACGGTGTACAGCATTTCAGTCAGACCGTTTATCCTAGAGCAAAATACAAACAATTTTCATTATCTACATGTGAAAGACTATTGAACTACGTAGGGATTTTTCAAAATATTGATTTGTTTCAAATTGGTGGCTATTTTTACGAAACTTATCATTTTTGCCATAAAATTTGCGTATATAAATGTTAATTGCAAAAAGAATTTTCAGTATTTTGCAAAACGGCTACGTAGTTCACAACAGAAAGTATTAAAGAATATTCTGTGAAAATTTCAACTCAATCGGATAAAAATTGTAAGAGTTATGTTGTACACCGATTTTGAAAATGCTGTTTCGAGAAAAACGCGTTTAAAGTTTCTTAAAGTGATTTCTTCTCTGTAAAGTTAAAAACGCATACCATTTATACCATTTGTATCATAATTCTATAACTACAAACTAACAATTTAAGCAAAAAAAATCGATTTTTGTAAACCTCAAGGGTGGCCTAACCCCTTAACGGTACGGAAGGAGAGACTGCGCGGACAGTACATTGATCCATCCATCTGTCGTACTTTTGGAGGAATTTTTCGAAGGAAGCTCGCATATACGAAAGCACATACGAGATACCACCGGTATCTCGGTGTACTGAACGGAGCTCGGAACTCGGTACCGTCCCCGGTACCTCTACGGTGTCTCGCCGCGACCGAAGAACCGTCGGCAGGTTCTGCTCTTCTGCCGGCGACGAAATAAGATACTTCGTGAAAGTAATTTCGCCGAGAAAAGTAAGTTTTCGCCACGAGTAATAGCTTCTGTGCCGTTCCCACCGACAGCGGCGGCACTCCACGCGGCGCGAGCACGCGAGGGGAAGGAAAAGAGGTCGCGGAGGTACGGAAGAGGGCCCCATCTCGAAGGCGGAACGCAAGTTCGTATTTCAGGGAGAGATTCCACAGTTTGGGCTTCGCCGCTGGCGAATGAGGGAGGGATTGGGGTTAAAGATCGGAGTGTGTAACTTTAATCGAGCCCCTCTCCCCAGCTCTTACATCCTGTTATTTGCTCCCCGCGCGGAGCTTTCCTCCGGCTATTTTCTATTGTCCCTTTTAAAGATAAATATGTGCGTGGCTCGGTCAGCACAGGCAATATCGCTCTCCACGAATGTGCGTCCGAAAAACTGTTCGACTCCCAGAGAATGAAGCGTCAATGCGCACACGTTGTAAGTGACTTGCCAGTCTGGAAAATCGCGGTTCCGCCAATCTTTAATCGTCATCTTCTCGGTTAAGTCTTGGTCCTGAGAAAGGCCGCTGAATTTGAACAAGGGCCACGGACAAATCTTCGATATGACACGAAACCGCAAGCTAATCTTGTTCGAATTACGATCTCGATACAACGAGACAAGTCTCCCATCTCGTGCCCACAATAAAAAAGCGTATATCTATTATATGTATATTGGGATATATCTAAGGATGTAAGGATATATCAAAGGCTGACATGAGGGACATACATGACCTTATACCTTGACTTTATCGGGATATTTTGACGTTGCCGACGGTAATCCCCATAATGAGACAATGTAGATCCCGCGAACGATATCACCGCATCCTACGAACCCGACTACGAGTGACCATTGATTACTGATTACTGATTTGAATACAGCGAACCATTAATTACTGCCTGAGCGTGCCCGATAATGCCCGATTGTGTGCTAAATCTGACAGCCTGCTAGGACAGAATGTTCATCCGCGCCCAAGCAGGCGTAATCTCGAGCAACCGCATCGCCATCGTCCGGCTTGGCGAAGCGACGTTCATTCGAAACATTATCGATCCCGACAGCATTCATCCGAGCGCGTATAGAATGACGTAATTCAATCGGACGAGGCGAGTGCTCGTTGAAAATTTGCCAAACTTTGTCAGAGTTTTCTTCATCCTTTTTCATCATCATATTTAAATGTACACGTATGTATGTACACGTATATGCATGTTCCACAGCTTCTTATATTTTGGCGGAACGCCACGAATATCTTTACACGAATATTTCGCGGCAGCTCTCGCGGTTCAGGATACGCGTGAATTTCGCGTATGCGCTGGTAAAAATAAAAAAACAGCAACAAGTTTACACATTTTTTTTGTTTTTAAACGCAAGCATGGTGGAGGGAAAATGTCAGCGTACGCGCACTAAATTCCGCCCGAAAGGACGCATTTTTTACTGCTTTTCTAAGCGTTGTGCCGGACAGAGTTAACGTACAATGGCGCGAAACGTGCTGGCGACGTAGCAACGACGCAAGGTGCGCAAACCGCTGACTCATTCCACCCTTCCGCCGCTGTCTCCCTTCGCGCTCATCGTCCACGACTGTATGTACGAGCATGACACGAGCGAAAAGAACGGAGCGAGAATGTGCATAGGCGATTTGGAGAGCGTGAAAATCACGCATGTCGTCATTTATACTTGGCCTCTCTCCCTCTACATTATGCATTTATATTAAATAATATAATATATTGGGTTGGCCAAAAAGTAATTGCGTTTTTTTTATATAAATAAAAGGCGAATTTTTCATGGGAAACAAAAACTTTATTAAACAATATATTGTCCATTTTGTTTGATTATCTTTTGCCATTTTTCAGGCAACTTCATGATTCCGCGCTCAAAAAAGTTCTTATCTTTTTCAGCAAAAAACAATTCCAACAACAATTTGATATCCTCATCAGCAGTAAAGGTTTTACCATTCAAGGCGTTTTGCAAAGAACGAAACAAATGGTAATCTGATGGTGTCAGGTCTGGCGAATATGGTGGATGTGGTAACACATCCCATCCAAGCTGCAACAATTTTTCACGAGTGACCAAACTTGTACGTGGTCTAGCGTTATCATGGTGAAACACAACACCTTTGCGATTCACCAATTCTCGACGTTTCTGTTTGATGGCATCATTTAATTTATCCAGTTGACGACAGTATACGTCTGAATTAATGGTTCGATTCCTTGCAAGCAGCTCAAAATACACAATACCTTTAAAGTCCCACCAGACTGACAGCATAATCTTTCTTTGGTGAATATCTGCTTTTCAAGTGCTTTGAGCAGGTTCATCACGCTTGCTCCACGATCTTTTTCGTTTGACATTGTTGTAAACGATCGATTTTTCGTCGCCTGTTATCATACGTTTCAAAAATCGATCATTTTCCTCACGTTTCAAAAGAGAATCGCAGATGTCAATACGCTTAGTGAGATGAATTTCTTTGAGCTCATGTGCTACCCAAATATCAAGCTTACTAATGTATCCAAGTCGTTTTAAATGGTTCTCAACACTCGATTTCGATATGTTAAGATTCTCAGCAATTTCTCGTGTCGTTAAACGCCGATTGGAATCGATCAGTGCCTTTATTTTGTCATCATCAATTTCGATTGGCCTCCCTGAGCGTGGTGCATCTTTCACATTAAAATCTCCAGATCGAAATTTAGTAAACCAATTTTGACACTGCCGCAGTTTTAAAGCATCTTCGCCATATACATCAGATAACTTTTGATGAGCTTGCACAGCGTTTTTCCCTTTTCGGAAGTAATAAAACAAAATATGAGGAAAATGTTCTTTTTGATTTTCCATTTTGAAATCGACGGCAAAGAAACAATTGTTAACGAAATCGTGTACTTTCTTTTTGTAAAACAAGCTTGAACTGTGAGTTGTTAACCTACATAATGAATTTGCGGTTTAGAATGAAGTTAGTTACATTTCAAGACATGTATGTCCATCTATTGGAAAAAAACGCAATTACTTTTTGGCTAACCCAATATGTATAGTATATAAATGTACATTGTCTGGACGACGATGACGTGCTTATATCACTGTCCCATTTAGCCGTCGCGCCGTTTCGAGCTGTCGGATGCGCAACGCGTAATATTGTCACAGATATAGAGTATAGTGTTTCTCGGTGTATTTCAAGTTGATGCATACGGTTTTGTCTAGGAAGCAACGAACCTCGAGAGGACGTCGACGGACTACGACGAGAAGTTGAATGCTTGGTATACAGTCGACTCGCTATGCTATTTGCCGACACCGCACAGTGAACGTAACACGAAGCCGGAATTAGCGTGCTCGCGCTACACTCGTCAAGCCCTGATTACGTATTCCAATCAGAGCAACTGATGAGAATCCTTACTTTTAGCGGAAACGTAACGTAGACAATATTAGAAACACCCGCGGGTGGATTTGCTTGGATCTAATTTATTACGCTGATTATATCACGCGTGCACACTCTGATAACCCAGGAAAACTCGTTTCTGTCGAAGCGGGACTAATAATACGCTGGACGACGTTTGTTGCAGCCCCGTTATTATTAGATTCGATCTTGATTCGTGGTAAATTCACAGAGAGAGAGAGGGAGAGAGAGAGAGAGAGAGATTCCTACACCAACAGAAAAGATTTCTGGACTTAATGCTATTACTCTTTAATCTATCATAAAATAAGATCGCTATAGCGACAATCATATTTATTATTGAAAAGAAGCATATTTTAATCTTGAATAGAAAATTCGAAAATCTAGATTCAAATAATCTTGGTGCTATCTCATTAATTTTCTCAGAAGGATTCAGATAAACATTTGTAGCAATTTCAAAATATTCTTGATTTAAGAATATTGTGAGATCTAAAAGACATCTTATTCTATTCTTGTAACAGAGAGGAACCTGAGAGCGGCCAGGCTGCCGTTTTACGTCCATATTTTTGCATTGAGAATTACAATAATTACAACACCGAATGTGTCGCGCCATACCAATACAAACTACCAAATAAATTGTCTTTTTTTCTTTCTAACTAATGTCGGTCGGTGTAATTGAAAGGTCCTTGTCATGGATTCGTTTTAATCCAAGATGGAATGCCTCAGATCAGAGGTACGCGCGCTAAGCAAGACGCGTGGCACGTGCAAAGCTGGGATTTTCCTTGCGCCTGTGGAGGACTGTAAAGGCAAGGGGGTGGCGAGAGGGGAATTTTCATTCCATGTATCCTTCGTGATCGAAAGATTACCCTGCGGTGGTATGCGTACCAGCAGTACATCCGACAGGAACATAAAAAGCTACAAGGAAGGGCTTCCGAAATCCCGTGCTCGGGCTGAGCATAACTCCTGAGGTTACAGTATCCCGCATACCGTGGTCGTACGTTACGACGCAATAAACCACCATCTCGGGAATCATGCCAGACATCTTCGAGATTAACCTCCTACCCCTCCTCCGAGCCCATCCCATTTCCTCGACAGTTTCGTTCACCCTTTATGTCGTACCACCCTGACGTCGTCCGGTCAGTTTCGTAATCTCGAGCTCATTTAAGCGGCCGGCACGCCACGTGCTTTCCTACAAGCCAGTTTTTACCGCTTACCGTCCGACTATAGACTGTCCCGACGATCGCGTTGGGATTTATCGCGCGCGCTGGATTTTGGGGATCCGAAGTGCGAGAAAGTTCTAAGCTCAATTGCGGCAGAGCCGCAATTCTCTCCAATAACGGACACGAGCAATACCCCGACCTCGTAAAAGTTGAGGTTGTCGTAGCGTGCAGCGCATACATCTGCAAGCTGATGATGTTTTCTCTATTGCGGAGAACTTATGGCTCGTGTCCACGTTTCTTTCTTTTTTTTTGGAGCTTTTTGTAGATAGCAACGCTTAGCTTTAAGCTGCCGGAGAATCTTCTTTTTCCTTCTCTCGTTGTTTCTTTTGTCAGCGAGGCGAGTGTGTTGTTTTTGGTATTTTGACGCCTACTGACAATTTCATCCGTGTCCTCGTGCAACGGCACCACAGTAAGAACTAACGCAAACTTGGAGGATCATTCCATAAAATAAGGCTCGCGGCACGTACTGTATTTTACTGTGTTGCTTTCATTTCCAGTAAATTGCAGCATTGGGAAATAAGGTAAAAGCGTTGTTCCCACGGGTGGCGCTTACTCAAAAAGAAATACAACGCGGTGATCAATCTTCATAACGCGTAGAACTCCTTTCGCGTTTCGAAAATAACGCAAACACTCGAACGGACCATTATCCGGACTCGGATGAAACAAATACATGATTTCGCGGGCAAAGAGCGTAAAATTGAACAAAACTACTGAAAACAAATGCAGAGAATGAATGAAAAGAAAAGAGGGATAGCGGACGCGCATAAACCGTGGCGTATCCCATGTTACGTGATCGTAAATCTTTCTCTTAACGAAAGTCTTTGTTGCAATTTATACGAGGGGAACCGGTAAATCATTTCGCGAACCAATGGAGTAATTTATAACAATTAAGTCCGGGCGGCAGGTGTATAGGTACCGCGAGACGCGACGCCTACGGTAGACGATATCCTTACAGTGAAAAAGGAATGCTGAAACTAGCTCCGGGCGCGAGAGAGCGGTAATAAGTCTTAATAAACGCAACAGTTGCGGAGTGTACGCTTCAAAGAGTGCCGAATCGTTTTATCTTTGCCATTTTTACTTTTTCCTCGTATTACTTTTGCGACAATCAGGATGCGATCTCGCGGATAATTAACTATACTGCGCGCGCGCGCGCATGTTTTCTTATGTACATGTACAATACAAGTCGAGTTAAGTCTCCTTTATTTTCATCTCGGCAATATCAGATTAAACGGATTCGATGATTCTTCGTGTAGACGACGCTCGTGTAGATGAATCAACTGGAAATTTCGTGAAAAAGAGAGAAATGTCGCGGTAAAACAGAAATTTCCTTCGGACAAGTTAAGCCAGGTGTATCCCTCGAGATAGAGATAGCAAAGACAGCTTGACGTATGTACGGAGAAATTGGGAAGAAAGTTATTTCCAACGCGAGTGATAGATTACGTGCATAGTTGGAACTGCGCATTTCTACGTTTGTCGATTTTGGAGGCAAACGAGAAAGCCGCGCGGAAACGGTACATTCGGGGATAAGCTCTCCTCCCCCTTTCTCCCCCCCCCCTCCAGAATTTTCCGAGCGCATCTACACGGGAGTGTCCAGATTTATCGGCGCGCAACGAGGGGAAAGCTAGCTAATGGAAATGTAAATCGGCCTTAGTGACTCGTTTGCATCGTAGGCGGAAGTGCACGGACCGGGAGGAAGTAAACCAGCGTGCGTGAGCGCGCGCGTAAATCAGAGAGTGAAAATAAATGTCGGGGAGGATTCGATTGCGGCCTCGAGTGAGGAATGATTCGTTCGTAGCAGTTACAACGTCGTTTTGTCCTGGGATAGCTTTCCGACGATCGCCAAATGAAAGTACCGACGGTACTTGCGGCGGTGTACTTGACGCGAAAACCGCGGTTGGAGCTTTCACGCGCAAAAATTCTTTCTCGTACGACTTTTGTTTCCGTTTTTTGCAAACAAACATGTGTAAGAGGCAAAAAATAACTAGGAGACTGCCTTAGATTTGAACTCGAACTCTCCGGGATCCCTGGTTCACACGCCTAGGTCTTAGGCTGTACGGCCAATACTCCTACTGTTGTGATCAACTTGTTTTCATTCCTATCCTCTATACGACCTGTCAGTCTCGACTATCTTTCCAGATCTTACAGCTCGGCCAGCCTGACATTACATTCGTCCCCGAATGTCTCCAAATCGTCGGTTCACTCCACTTGAGTCCCTCCCAACCTCCATTTTTGGTTCACTCTTTTGAGTCCCTCCCAACATCCATTTTTGGTTCACTCTTCTGAGTCCCTCCCAACCTCCATGTTGGTTCACTCCTCTGAGTCCTTCCCAATCTCCATGTTGATTCACTCCTCTGAGTCCTTCCCAATCTCCATGTTGGTTCACTCCTCTGAGTCCGTCCCGACCTCCATGTTCAGGCTTCACTACCGGCCAGCTGCTTCTCAACTCCCTCCTCTCCGAGGGGTAGCGGATGAATCTCAACTGTCTTCGAGGGGTAGCGGATTTTATCCCACTTCTGAATTGTAAGAGGCGAAAAATAACTAGAAGACTGCCTTAGATTTGAACTCGAACTCTCCGGGATCCCTGGTTCACACGCCTAGGTCTTAGGCTGTACGGCCAATACTCCTACCGTTGTGATCAACTTGTTTTCATTCCGATCCTCTATACGACCTGTCAGTCTCGACTATCTTTCCAGATCTTACATATGTATCTTTGAGTACGTACAAGCGCATAATGACGCATGTGCCACGTACATGCGAAAATTGTAAAAGTAATTGCTAAAATAGTCGTTACTTTGATTCGCGTGCTCATGCAATGAATTGATAAATATTTATCTCTGATAGTCTATTTGTATCACTAGACTTGAGACCCCTCGGGGACAGAACGGAAAGTGGCGTTAGTGGGAGGATCGCTCGTTTGTCAAGTACTTACTTTCGGCGGCGTTATAAAAGGACCAGTCGAGTCCTCGAAGAGAAGACCTCGGACGACTCGAGTACCGTCGTTTCCGTTAACTGACACTCTCGCCCCCTCGTTAGATGGACTTTATTCACGGAGCCCTCGAAATCCTGAATTAATGAGAGTCTCTCTCACCGTGATTCGAGCAAAGGACGCGGGTCGTTAGAAGAGACAGAGGGAGAGACTGAATACCCACTGCGGCTGTGTGTGCTCCTAGGTTTCTCCTAATATCGTTTAAACTTGCTCGATTCTTTACTTGACTGCAAAATTTGCGATCTGCAGTGTCCAATCGGCCCTATTTGCGGCACATGACGCTGCCACTACCCGAGATAAAGCGCGCGATATTTCCTCGACTATTTGTTTTTTCCGCGCTTTATACACTTTAACCGGGCTTTACGCGGGCACGGCGCTTCTCGCTCACTCGTAGTCGCAAAATTGCGCGAGAGTAACGAGCTAGCTCAGCGCGGCATAAAGTTTCGAGGCGTCGAGGCGAAATAAAGTAATAACCATAATTGATCTGATAAGTTATTACACGTTGACCGACCGGTGAATGCCGCGCACGAGATCCCCGCGTTCCCTTAGCATCGGGCCGATGCATGTGAATGCACGACAAACAGACGGCCGCAAACTATCCCTCTGGTGCTTTCGCACCACGGAGGAGAGCGGAGAAAGAGGGGAAGAAGAGTAGGAGGAAGAGGAATAGAAGCGGGAGGAGGGGGAGGAAGAGGAGGAGGAGAGAACGGGGAGAGTGCACGCGCTGCAGATTATTATGCAATAACGCCGCTGCGCTCTTTCCGTCCTCGCGTATCGGCTCGTAAAATCGTTAACGAGCATTCTTCCCGCCCATTCCCCTTCTTATCGAACCACAGCGGCATTTCACCTACCTATCTGCAGCCAGGCGGCAGTCCCGACGGTCGGAGCAAAGTGCTTCGGGGAAAATTAGGAGGACTTGGTCGGGAGACGCGAACATCGATATTCACCGGTACGAAAAAGCGCGGCGGGTGCTATTAGTCGGCTCGGAGCACGTCGGAAATTCGCACCCCCGGTGTTATATCGCTGCCGCGAAACTCTTCCGCCGGCTGCGATTGCGATCGCAATCGTCTGATTGATCGATATCCGATTTCTTTATCGACGATTGGACATTGGACGCGGCGACTATTCGCGGAGTAGTGCAGGTACTCCAGGCGGAACGTACGAGGGGCAAAAACGTTACGCGTCGTTACGCGAAAGGTGACAAATGTATGGAAATATGGAGGAATGTAGAATAGATCGCGTTCCAGTTCGACAGTTGATATTCCCACATTTTGCGGAAAGCGTCAAAAATTGAAAAATCTCCAAACCCTCCCGTGAATAAATTTCACGGGTGTGGCAAAATGCGTGGATCGTGGCATTTCATTTTCGCAACGCAGTTTTTGTTCGAAATTTTGATACAATCCACGTACCGCTTTGCTACGTACCGATACTTTAGTACTGCAAAGCGGCAGTTATCCGTTACCCGGAGCAAATTTGAAAATTCCGTTGCGTTACCTGTAACGAGCGATTCTCCCATTAAGGTATTCTCGCCCGCGGCTACTCTATCAACGGCGGGCGCGCGTTTCGCACGCATAAATCCTCGTTCGATCGGCCTTTAGCGGGCTTTGGTTCAATTAGATATCCGCAAATCTATCGTTTTGCACCCGTGCGCGTCGGCCGTTGTACGATTTTGTGCAATCTGCGGTGAAACGCGAAACAACACTCGTATAGATACGATCATAATGGCCGCCGGCATCGCATTATGCGCTAATTAGTGTTCCGAAACCTTCGGCACCACAAGATACGCGCGGCACTTGGCGCTTTTTGGCGGAAAATCATTTCCTTATTGTTGCGAAACGGTTCGTGCCGCGGAAATAAATGGATTCGCAAAATATATTTGACAATTGTCCGAAAGAGAACCAGAGAAGCAACTAAAAATCCGATAAACTTGAATCTCATTTCGAGACAGAAGTATGTGCCGCTACTACGAATTCTCATTTTCGTGTAAAAATCCGCAAGGGTTCTGCAAAGCTGCAAGGGTGCGGCAACGAAACTAACTGGATCTGTAATTACATGATTAAGAACATAGCTGGAACAGAGTAGGGAGGGAAGAATGGAGGAGATGCAGTCGCGCGCTACCGGTTTCCGTACGGTCGTTCATAAGGGAAGAGATTAGGACGGCGAGGAATCTCAATCAGGCGCAGCCAGTCTGTGGGGAAAGTTTCTTGAATCGCGTCCACTTGTTCATGCTCGGGATGCGAGACAGGACTTGGGATAAGAAGCAAAAGAGCGCAGGGGGGTGAGTTACATCACGAAGATGCATTGCGGGGCATGAACGAAGAATAATAACCCTTATTGACGGGACGGAAAAAGGAGGAGAAAGCGATCACTGATAACGCAGAAGAGAATCCTTGTTACGAGTCTTTTATCACCTGCATGCACGCAAATAATCGCGGTCTACCTTACGTCACGGGTCTTAGAAAGCTGACGTGTATTAATGTCCGTTTTACGCGATGACCACGGAATTACATCTGGCACGTCAGTTTACTCGGTCATTCATCTCGAGTAAGAATGAAATAAAAGCTCCTCTCGGAGAAAACGCGAGACGTCCTCGACGCTTGTACCAAGTACGTGGTCTCAAACACGGTCTAATGCACTATCGGTTTCTCGCGATCGTTCTCGAACAGGAATTACCGCGATGAAGAATCTCAATCAGCGCGGCAAGCCGTCCAATGAAGAACTTTCCTGACTCGCATCCACTTATTCACGCCCGTTGAATGAGAAAGAACGAGAGATAAATAGGCAAATGGAAGGAAACGAGCTCGGTCGGGAGGAAGGCGAGCGAGAAGCAATGAGGCCAGTTGCCAGCTACCAGTAAAATCGCGCATAGATAAAGTGACTATCCCGAGTATCCAGAGCAAACCTACATCTTGCGAGAAGAATAATGCGCGCAAAATTCACGCGAACACGAATGCGAGATCACGGACTCGCAGCGGCCGATAAACGGCAATTGACTAAAGTCTCTACGCAAATTAATTTTTATCTCTGTATTACGGATATGAACGAAGCGACGATATTGGCGTACACACTGGCGTAGGCGGAAGGAGGACAGATTCCCCAAGTCAGAAGAAAGATATATACGAAACCGATAGAACGCGGAACCGATGGCAAGCAGGAAGCGAGTGTGTCGAATTCGTGGCAAAGTTTGCGAGTGTGTCGTCCATCCCCCGGGATTTTCGCGGCAGCGTGGATTTTCGTGGCACGCGGATAGTACCGACAATACAATACGTAGACGCGTATGAGTTTGCGCCTACTCCCTTTCACGCTCGCCAGCATCCCACGAACTATACTACAAACTATACTACCATTACTCCGGTTACTTACACTCTTCTTACATTCGTCTTACATTCTCCAAATCCTTCCGTGTGTCTGACAAAGTTGCGCGCTTCGACAGCAAGTCCATAAATAAATCCTCGAGTCTCCTCTCTCGGAGGGATTTTATAGCTCTTGGGAATATGAGAGAGGAAATTGAAAGAAATCGTTAGGTATATAATCGTGGCGTATCGAAAAAGTAATTACCGCGGGCGTAGCTTTCATTACAACGCGCGCTGCGGTGAATATCGATATCTCGTTCGTGTTTAAAGACGAACAGGGGCCGAAACCCGAGACCGGACCGTTCAACTTCGAGGAAATCTCTCTTTACGTAAAGTCGAACACCGTGACGTTCGTCGGGGTGAATGAAACGCTCTCGCGTCTTGACACGTGACAGTTCGCGAGCGCGAGCGAAATTAATTAATATCCGTTTATTTGATAGCGAGGGAAATTCATGGCACAACGACGGGGAAGAGCGACCCGCCCTCGGCTCCGAGGTGGGCAATGCGTTCATGCGTGCGCGCACGCATCAACGATACCGTAATGTCAAGAGTTTTGATGCTCGAGTTTCAAGCAGCAAACTTGATACGAAACGCAGGCCCGAAAATTATGCAAGTTTCTATCCTCAGATTAGGGACTCGCGATGTATCTAATGGCGTTATTAGGGTCGTTGCTAGGAAGTGGTGCGCTCCTCTCCGAGAGTAGTTGATCCCAAGGTAGCACTAAATTTCTAGCTTATAATGCAAGCCAACTGAAGTATGAGGGAGGAACGGGAGGGGGGGAGTAACGTTGTTGCACATGCACGTGTTTCTCTACTCGCCCTCTCGCGACCATGCCACCTTCCAGCCTCATCTTCCCGCGGCGTTTGTATTATATCTCTTCCTTTTCGCTCTATCTCGCCGAAATATATGCAAACTCTATGGGAATGACCTTTGTCTGACGCGCAAACAAATATAATACGATGCCTAGAGCGTATACGGCGTGCTCTGCACGCGCAAAAGCGTCATAGCACGACGCTCCGCCTCTCGTACAAACACTAATTAGAATTTCCTCCGTTCTATGAAATTCCGACTTATGGATCTGACTACAAAGATTTAATTAACCTGTCACACGATATCCTGGCCTGGTAAAATAAACTGGCAAAATATACGAGATCATCAAAGTAATACAACGCGCGTTTTGTTCATAGGTATGTATATATTACGCGCGAAGAGCTCCTAATTATCCCAAACCTGAGGGGGATCTCGAAAACGAGCCAAATTACGAAAAAACCGAAGAGTGCCGTGTGGGACGTGTAAGTCGCACGATTAAAAACGGATCCTCGAGATTGCATCCGCGTTGCCTGCATTTCCTTATAACTAGGATTGGGCAAGGAATTTGGAGATGCTCCCTATTGCACGGTATAATATCGCTCGATTAGTAATATCGCCACGTTCGACGAATTCGAATCAAGAAACTATAACCCGACGCTACGAGAGGGAGAGAGAGACTCGGATCATCGACCAAGTTCATCCAATAATCGGTAGACCGCTGCGCTACAAAGTGCACGGCGAACATAACGAGAATCCGGCGTAGCTGGTATGCGAAAACGGTCCAACGTAACAGGTTCATTTCGGCTTCGTGCCACCGGCAAATGGACCAGGTCCATTTCGCGCACAAGTCGACCGAACGACCTACTGAGATAGGAATAGAAGGCCGGATGAACAGGAGGGAAAAAGGCAGAAGAAGCAAGAGGGTTACCGAACGGAACCAGAAAATAGGAGAACCCTTAATATCGTTGCCATGACGATTAATGGTGATTGTAGGAAAGATGACGTATTACTTTCGAAATGGAGTGATTTTAAGGCGAGATAGACCAGGCATTTGCTAAATCGAAACTTTCTCAACGGGATATGTCCAAGGAACCGGAAACTTGCCATCCCCCTTCTCTACTTGGCTGTGTTGGACTCGGTCGAGCTGCTTTCACGAATTCCGCGATCCATTCACCCAGCTCAAACCGAGAGAGAGAGAGAGAAAGTTAAAGGTCGACTGTCAGATGATTACCCTCGACTCATAACGTCTGCTTGCTTTTCGCGACGAAGCTGCGCTTTCTCTCTTCATCCGAGGAGAGAAATAATCGTTCGTAATAATGCAAAATAGTTCCGCGACTGCAGCCGTCTGTCTCTCGGGGCAGAAGCTTCGGATATTATTAGTTGTACTTAGTCAGTTGTACTTAGTCCAGTTCATCGTCTTATGAATTCATGAAGATACCACTTTTTTTTATATTACATATCCTGCGATATTATTGCGAGCTATGCTCGAGATACGATTTGTTTATTGCTACTTTATCGAAATGATCAAAGTGCACATACTGCTCTCATAAATGCTTGGAAATAGCCTTAATTGCGATATGATAAAAAGATCAGTGAACAAGTTCTCCGTCGTTTTACAGTCGAGTCAAAATTAGTAAATCTTTACTCGTAATTACGAGTTGGCGCTTTACATTGACAAAGAAATTGTTCAGGAACAACGTTAATTCGGAGAATCAACGGGGTTTTCATTTTATGATATGCTGTTTCCCCTTTAATTTTGCCTTTGACATTTATGTTGCAAGGTTGGATCTCAAGCAATTAATGCAAATCAATGCGTCGCGTTTGCATACGATCGCGATCTTCTCACGCTACGTGAGCATCAAAGAGAATATTGTCTTTTTTTGTCGGAGAACATTACTGGACGCACATTAACTGCATAATCATGCGGCAAGAGGAAAGGATAGAAGCAATATCTGTCCGACGCATTTGTCGGACACCCTCTCAGAAAGGCCGCAATTAACAATAAAGCACCGAGGTGTATCGAGGATCTAGCAGGCGTGTGGGTGGATTAGGTAGGTGACGTCGTGGCGTCAATAGAGCTAGCTCGACTTATCGCGATGTGCATACTCATTAAATACTCCGTGTACGGTCGCAGCGTCGCAATGTCGACGCGTTTGTCTCATCCTGCCGTCTCCGTTTCCATGGAATTTATCCTATTCCTTTCACGCGCTACTGCTTCATGTAAACCTTCATGTATAATTGTTAATAACGTTAACTTGCATTTTCGATGCGCTATCTATCGATGTACAATATATATCGCGATCTACTCGTGACACATCTTTTCTTAACTCGTTTCAACTGTTGTCATTGTCATTGAAGAACCATCGCCATTATTCATCGACATTGATCCTGTTCCGACACGTACGTGCAGCCTTTCCTTTCTCAACAAATGTAGAGTTTCCAGCTCTTCTTTATTCGTTGCGTTAGACAATACCCAGGCCGAACATAACCGAACTATCGATGACCGGAACAACGCGACAGCCTTTACACACGCGACTGTAATTTGCCGGGAATGTGGGAGATACCGTGTACAAACGAAAAACGCCGACTCGCGCAGCTCGTATGTATCGATTGCGATGTCACTCGTGGGAATCGTCGAGGATAAACTCGCGAATAGCATGGCACGGCGCATTCGTTTTGTTTATCCCCTCGCTCTCCCCTAGCCGCTATTTTTTCTCGTTCGGAAAGTTGGTTTGCTGCACACTCGTGGAAATGTCCGTGTTTCGACAACTATCGTTTAACGTCAAAGACAAAATATCTAATATTCTCGGCGGAGCACGAAAGTGGAATTTCTTGCTCACGTGGAAGGAGAAACCGCTAAAGCTCGTGTACTCAATAGTAGCTTAAGGCGCCTGCCTGCCTAGGTAACCCTTATCGTATCCGGAGGTTCACCAGCGAAGCGTGAAATTTAAACCCACCTCAGCCACTGCATAATCAACATTGTAAAATCAATGAAATCGAAAAGCGCAGTATAATCGATGAGGAGAGTCAACGGTCTTGTTGAAGTTTAAATTTTCAAGCGGTATTACTATAACATTTCATTTCTCCTTTCTTTTCTTCCTTCTTGTTTTCTCTGTTTCCGCGTTACGCGGTTACGAGATGAGCCTTAAGCACGAAGAAATGCACATGGTTTTACAAACTTTCCAAGGGTGAAATTTTTGCGCGGATTGCACCCCGCGAGTACACGTCCGCGTCGCGAATGCCCGTGGCTGAAAGTAGAAACAGAGTTAACTAGTCCGCCATAAAGTTCCATGCCACGCACGTGCACGCTTCATTTCACGTGGCTTCCGACAATGCCTTTCACCAAGTAGATTCTCCGACACTTGGACGTCTCTCTCCCTTCCTCCCTCCCTCCCCCCTCTCTCTCTCTCTTTCTCTCTAATTCGTGATTACGTGATCGTCATTTTCATCATGATTATCAAGTCGTTTTTCTGAGACGGACGAAAATCCCTACCGTCAATCTTCGTGTCACGTCAATTAACGTTCAACACAACAAGTGTTTCCGAGAAGTTTCAACAATATTCCGTGATGCACCGCTACGTACCCGTGCACACGTACCCGTATAAGTATAACCCGTGTAAGTTAGGTGAAATATTATTGCAAACCAAATGAAGATTAGCTCGAGCGGAGTGGATACTGGGGTCGTCACTTAAGAGTAATTCGAGAAATGAAGCTATAAGATTCCCACGTGTGGAATAATAGGAGCCCTCGACTGGAGCCTGCCTTCACGGAGCCGTTCATCAGTGGTTAAGGGTTAACTAATCCGTCGTAAAGTTCCGCAGCCGCGCATGACCCAGCTACCATAATTCACGAGGAGATGAGATCTGACTTTGGTCAGATCCGCGTTAGTAGCATTTCATGCATGATGTAATTCAATGTGTAGCTGCGCAACATTATTGCTGATTACGCGCACGTAATATATCATACGTATTCTATCGTGTTCCGTTTACGTACAGCTCTCGCAATAATTTTCGTAATACATTTTCTGTCATCGAGTCGCGTTAACGTCAGATATTATTGTAATAGCTTTCGCGTGTGCACCACTTTATTTATAAGCAGATACTCTTGCGACGAGCCGTATGCAACACTCGAGGAACCTCTTTTCTTCTCATAATGCGTTCTTTTTCCAATTTTATAACGCAATTCTTTTAAAACGATTTTCCGGCAAGCTCATACAATACCACCGATCGGAACGGTCCGTTATTGACCTATCGATAAATCATGAGAGAGCTTCCCGCGGGACTTTAAGAACCGAAATAGTTTGTTCAGCGAACTCTGATCCGCTGTAATGCATCAAACATCATCCCATGAGAAGCTTCGGCGCTTCCTCGATATGAGGAGTTTCCTTTCATCTTTGGATTTATTAAATCTCATCTTTCGAAAAATACCAATGCGAAGCTGCGATTTTCTCCCAGAACGCATTACAAGTTCATCGCGTGAAGTGGGAGATGAAGAACGCACCACGTAGAGTAGGAGGAAAGCATTAAATATTATTACATGCTCTGGTGGTCTCCTTCTTAAGTCAAGTAAAAGTAAGTTAAAAATAAGAAAGTTTTCTTTAAACGTGCGATCAAGTATCGATTTTCTTTAAAGGGCAGCCACGAACGCGCGCGAGCTTAGATACCGTTAGGATAACAAGAAACTTCAAAAATAGGCATTCGGATCGATGCGAGTACTGGGGTTGGGGTCCTTGGAACGGGACTAAGCGAACGAATATCGTCCCGATTCTCACGTTTCTTTCTTTCGCCCTTTTTTCGTCTCACGATCACATTATGATCGACGTTACAATTCGTAACGCGTGATCAAAGCAATGACAGGGAGACGAGCCACAGATTAATCGCGCGCGATTAACTCGAGAATTTGCAAGCGAATGAGAATAACTGGCGATTGGCAAGACAGGGACGTCTCGGCATTTCTCCGTCCGCGTGCGCAACGTAACGCAGTAGCGAACATTGTCGCTAATAAACGTCGAGCATGCCAGGTTGCCACTGCGAAAGAAAAACGGAAGACCGAGAGAAGAAAGGCTGTAGAATGACATTCATTAAGGCGAGGCGACAGTTAACCAGAGGTGGGGGAAGGAGCACAGGGGTCTTGAAACTAAACCACCACCACCACAAGCCCGCAACCTAATCCAATATAAATCTCCGGGTATAAAGCTGTTCCGATTAATGGCTCGACAAACCAATGTGGTGGGGACCAGGCTACGGTCATATAGCCAGAGCCGAGTCCCCCGAAGCGCGATCCCTCCACCCCTTCCTACCAACCCTTCCAACAGCCCGCTTTCCTATACTATTCGCTCCTCGCGAGCCACTCCTACCGCCATCACCATCAGCGTCGCCACCGACACGACCACCACGATCCTTGACTGGATTCTGAGTTCGATCGTAAGGAAGGAAGAGAAAGTACCGGGAAGAAGGAAACGAGGAGAGCTGGAACTTTAGATCTTCCAACACCTACCACCAACTTTATTCTCAACTTAAGAGATGGCAGAGCTAATGAGCTTTTAAATTATTTCATCGCGCACCGTACGAAGAAGGGGCGTCTACGCAAGCAAACAAAATTGGCAAGGAAACGCTCGTAAGAAAATATCCACGGCCGCGCGCGATTCGCGCATTTACATTGCAATTCGATTATCGAATATGCGACTAATGTTAATAATTGAATCGATTCGACTGACGCCGTTCAACGCGCGTCTCTCTCGTCACATTTGATTGATTGAATCGGGAAAAAAGAAGAGAAGACCCGAGAATCTTCCTGAAGAAAATCTTGAATGATAACGCGCGGAACGCCGAGTAAGATGGGCCGAGACAGCGAAATCTAGGGAAATCTAGCGACGAAAGCTATAACACTGTATAAGTGTAGGTGTGAAATATCGACATTACTGAGAATGTATACACGGAAATCTCTGCAAGCGGATGGCCGCGTGGGTCCATCCACGTGAAATGACGAATCGCTCTAATAACCGTGAAAGGTAGCGAAAGAGCCTCCCGTCTCTTCTCTCCAGAGACGTTCCCGTCCTTCTCGATCATTTCGCCGGACATCATCGAGATTTCTCTTCGAACGCCCCGTTGTATGTGTGTGTAAGTAGGGTGGGTAAAAGGTACAAGCGGATCGATGGCACGTAGCTAAGGTCGTGGCTCGCACACACCTTGATTTATTAAGAAGACTACGAAGCAACTAGTCGTCACGATGTCGCTACGATATTTCACTGTCAAAACGAATCTCCGATGCGTGTTTCTGAATGATAAAGAACCGAGAGCTTACGTGCTAGAAATTGCTGACGATTTGCCGTAAGTGGAGCGCAAAAGCGACTGCTTGTTCGTTAGATATCGAGCGGTACAATACTTGGAGTACAAAAAGATGTCGAGCTCCTTAAGAGATCGATAAGCCAACGGGATTTATATTGCGGACACAAAGTATACGCAAGATTTGCGACGAAATATACGACGAGCGTATTTTATATATAAATGCAACGCGATAACTTCTCGGGGGAAGAGAGAGACCACACATACACGACCGGTGAAAGTAGTGAGAGTGAAACGCCCTCCCAAAAGAGAGGAAGCAAACGCTCCCGAGTGGGTGTGGGGTCGGAGAAAAGCGCAAGATGCAAGACGGTTATGTACATCTATCTCTGAATATTGGAATAACTCGAATGCCGCTTTTCCGACGTTTTGTACCTCAGCGCCTCTACGTACACGGAGATATTCGGGCGATTGCCAGGAACACGACATTCTTTACGGGTTTCCGGATGCCCCCTTACCCCTTTGCCCCTTACCGCGGACAGAGCATGGAACGGGCAACCGCCGACGATGTGCGGTAAGCGATGGCTAAAAGCGACGGTAAGGAATTCCTCACCTTTTGTCGAGTATCAAGCTGGTGCGAATCGATGTCTCCAGCTTCGTTCGGTGCCGAGATTCCGCGCGATCCGCGGCTACCTTTTTTTTCATCCGTCCCGTGCTCTTTGTCTTTATCTACGACAGCATGAAAAGCCGCTGTAATCTCGATTCAAAAGAGCGAACGCGAAGGACGGGACGTGTTCGAACGATTTCGACGAATTCATCGCTCCTCGCAGCCGGTGGCTGCGATTGCTAGTAAAATTGTGCCTTGTGGCTCTCTCTCTCTTTCTCTCTCTGTGTACGCGCGCGCGCGCGCGCATGAAAATAAGAGAATCGAATTTCGTCGGGCGCGCGTTTACATTTCGACGTCTATTTCTGAACGTTCCGCCTAGCGAGCTTCGTGCAACAGGAATACTTCGTGCCACGGAGTAGGAAATTATACGGAGGTGAGCAAAGTCGATAAGAACTTTGATAATTGTTGATAAATGACTAGAAAGCATCTCGGATAAGACGTTGGCAAAATTAACTCCCAAGTCGAACATGGACCATACGGAAGAAGTACGGCATGCGATTTTAATATTTATTCTCGTTACATTTATTTATTGAAACATTTTTTTACGACAGTGAAAAATGCAGTGCGTTCAATGTTAATGCAAATTTTTATAAATCTAATAGCACTCTAATAATACTCTTGTGTAAAACTCTACTCGAAAAATAAAATCTGCGATAAAATAATAATATATAGAGGAAAGTCCCCGATTATGAGATACCATATCGATTTTGCCGAATGTAAGGAAATATATAGGCAGAATTAAAAAATGTAATACGTTATCTTGAAGAGAATTTAATAAGCTTTAGGTTGGTGAAATGAAAAATCTAATTTAAATATTATTTTTTCTGAAAATTAAAAAAATTTGAAAAAAGAGCTTTACGCAAGATCGCGAAAGTGTGCTCCTAATATAAAATACCTTGAGAAATCGGTGTTAAAAGTGCAAAATACATCAGTATTGCAAGTAAAAAACTTTATTAGATATTTTTATAAAGATACTGCTGCCACAGCCTTCGCCAAATCTTCACGATTCCACTGTCGACGCTTCTTCGTTTCTCTAACCTCTATAGTCAGATTCTATAAAAATTAAATACACAAAAATTCGTAATATAAATTCGTATTAACTTTTCTTTAATCTTAACGTAGTATTTTCTTTCTCTTTATTACACTACATAATCTTCATATTCGAGCAATAATTATTTCATATTAAGAGTACCCTGAATATCTCATTATACGAGCCACACGCCTAGCGGTTCCGCGATCATGAAATCTAACCTCTACAATTAAGCAATTCAACAAATCGCGTATTTTCCTGTTACTACGATTCTACTCTATCATTGCATACTGAATTTATTGCCAACCATTTCTTTATTATGTAATAAACAAGGTTTAAAAACTTACCTTAAGTTCCTTTGACATGTTCACAATTTCACAAACCTTTTCTTGCAAAGACTAAACGCAATAACGAACAATGAATGTTTCACTAAATACATTTTACACCAAGAGTAATAAGTTCATGGTGGAACTAACAGATGGTGCTCACTAGTTTAGCAGAAACCCCATTATCTCATATTAGGAGCATATCTCATAATAGGGGATTCTCCTCTATACATATACTGTGTTTATACGCGAGAAAAATAAATAATAAAAAATGTCTCTCCCCAGAGAAAAAGAAATGATAAAATAAATCTATTCTGTAAATTAACGCAATAAATAATGTTGAAATAATCTTGAAAGTGCAATGTTACACGTACTACATTTATACCACATTTAAAATATTCGTAGGATATATTTTATTGTATTATATATAATTATATAATGAAAATATATTACATTGTACACGTCACCCCTATTAGGCATCGTTCGAATGCGTTTCACGTGTGTCTGCAATTTGTCCGCAAAGTTCCGTATATGGGCTATCGACAGCTTCCTCTTAGGATATTCTCGCGTCGGACACTGCTTCCGGCCTCGCATGATCCAAACGCGACAAAATCCAGCTGGATCCGACTCGTTGGTCAAGTGTAAGTCCGTGGTTGACCTCACCTTCCGCCGAAAGTCTCGGACGTAATACGCGAATTCGACGCGATTATTCATAGTCGGAGACAGATAATCGATATTACGTCAGGTAGACGGGTGGCGGTCGGCGCGAGGTCTCCCCGACGACGTCGCGTCGGGATTCCAACGTCGAAACGTTACGAAAATCGATAATCGTCGAGGTGCAGGTGCGGCTAGAGGGGTCGAGGGAGGAGAACCGGAGCGTCGTGCAGACATTTGAATTATTCCCACCAACGTGGATGGGATGATCGACGTTTGACGCGGTTTGAAGCGCGGCCATTGTTTTCGATATGCACTCGGTGTTTGATTAAAGTTATAGCACGTGCCACGCGACACGCGGCCAAGGAAGTGCACGTTGCGACGATCGGAGACATCGTATCGATATCGACGTTCTAGCCGTCATTCTCATTTTAAGGTCTGACGCGATCTCTCTCTCCTCTCCTCCTTCTCTCAAAAAGAAAAGAGAAATAGAGAAACGGAAAAATAGAAAAGAAAAGAGGCATTGACATGTTGGGTCGTTATTGAAATTTCGAGGACACATTAGAAACATTTTATTCAGCCTGCATCTCGATAGGATGCAAATTTATGCGAAGAAATACGGTGGAATAACTAAAGGTAAAGTGAAAGTTCTTCGCTTTTCGCTCCGCGTGACGCTTGGTACATGACGCGCTATTGTTGGCGAAGCTGTAATTCATTCCGGCAGAAGGAGCAATTAAATATTGTCGGATAGTACGCTGCCATGTTTCAGTGTGGCTTGACAAACGTTTTCCGGGCAAGCGTGAGGCAAGCTGGAGAGCCAGAGTTTCTTGCATTTGTCAAAATTGCATACGTTTATTCCTCGTGTTGTTTGCTATGCCGTCGTGTCATCACGTCGTCGGCTGGAAACGCCAAAGAAATTTTGTTTTATCAAGCACTTGGTGCACGAAAGCCTCGTACAACAAGTCGAGGCAGATGAATCACTCGATGAAACTTACTGCTAAGGGAAGCTTACGGCTACTCTGTCGTTGTAACATCACGAGTTGATAATGGGTTGCGCAACATCGACACGCGGTACTAAAATAACGGCCACGAGTAATTACTCCGATTGCTATCCCGTTTTCGCGCGTTGTCGCGTCACGTTATTTCTACGCGAAACACGATCAGCAGGCTCAACTGCACATGGCAAAAAATGGTGAAAGAACGTCGAAAGGCGTTTTGCAGTTTTGATAAGTACTCGTACACATTTTCCCAGTTAATTTCGCTCCCGGTATATTTGCTTTATCGTCAGCGCTTTCGTCGCTTGCGAAACATTCATCTGAAAGTTTCCATCATTTAGCTCGCATCTGATCCTTTCAATGTTTCGGTTTAACGTACATTTATGATAGAAGATATTTCCCCCTGTATATGTCTGTCCCGTCCTGTCGGCGGTACATTATTATATTCTACATATATATATATATATATATATATATATCGTATACAAAGTAACGCAACTTTGTTATGAAATTATAATCAGACGCGACGTGCCACCAAATTATTACAACGAATCGCGTTACTCGACTATTCAAAGGATTACGAGCGAAAGCTCTTCGCGCGTGGCACAAAGTGTGACATTCCAGATATATTCTCAATTGTACAATCAACGCCTCGCGCATGCGCGCATCGACGGAAATTATCATGGGAACAGTAATTACAAGTTTCTGCTTTGACAGGATGCATTGTGTACGCGTACGCGTATATATTCGCCGTACGTTGTCACTATAATTATTACTAAACAACGTTGCGTTCTCGCTATTGCCAGTGCGACGAGCTATGGTAACAATGCCACGTCAAAGCGACGTCAAAATATTAGCTGGTAGTTGCGTTTGAGTGCAATGATCACCAATGCAGCAGAAACAAGGTTCCGCGTTGCAGATTGTGACAGTAACTCGCGTCAGAGAGTCAGCGGCAACGCAGGGAAATTAATCGAGGAAATACGCGCGGGGACGAGCGAGACGATATCCCGATAAATCAGAAGCAACGATGCGGATGCCGCGGCGTAAAGAGTCGGGAACAAAGTCGACTCTGGTCTCAATAAGGACGTAACGCGAGGAGACTAGAGTAACGCTCGATGCACGGATCAACGATCAGGATAAGCAAAAAACGAATCGGTAAATCGATCGATTGATCAATCCGTTTGGCAGATTAACTGGTCCACCGCCGCCGCCGCCATGATACACGGCAGGTGTATACGGAGAGCAGCTCAGATATGCAGCTTGATGCGGATGGCTAATTGTAAGCTAAGCTACTGGCAAAGTTTCGGCTTTAAATTCCCGCGTGCATGCATCGTGTGTGCATGTTACACATGCATGTGTATGTACGTTGAAAACGACGGTGTTATTATCGTTAACCCACGTACCTGCACGCTTGTAATCCGTCAGTGCGTTGTGCAGCTGACGCGTGGATATGACGAATTCCCCGTGCGCGAACTCGGACAATCTGGCCAAGTCAGTGTAACAGCAAACTGCCGGCATCAGTAATCCGTAAACAGCGTGTAATTAAAAAGTTGATGAAACACGCATCAGAGCCAACTACTGCTTAGTATTTTGTTACATGAATCCTAGTAACGAGCGATCGAGTGACGGGCCACCGTAGCTCGTTGTCAGCTCAGCCGAAAACTGTCTGTCGCTGCACTTTCTGTCTGAGTTTTCGTTCGTCTTGTTTTTCTACTTGTAGTTTGTTAATAGAGATCATTAAGTCGCCATATGTGTCGTAACCGCAAACATGGAATTGGCAACACTATTATAATTATCGTTAAACAAGCTTCTTCGTACGCGTGAGTAAAGGGTACAGCTGCCGCAACCGACACGATTCCGCCGGTGCGGGCAAAGCTTGCGCGCGTCAAAGCCCCAGTGAAGTATTACCCTGTGCATTCGAGTGCAATGATTACCGATGCAGCGGAGCGAGACGGCTTCGCTTTGGAAAATTTTGACGGAGTGCTGCCGCGAATGCCAGTAAAAGCTCTGGAAAAATGGATAGTGATGGAGAGACCGTTATGGTAGGTATAAATTCAGTTTGCCCCGCGAACTGAATTTCGTCGTATTAAAGTTTCGTGCACGGACTAGTAGGACGACCAGTGTCACACAAATATTTTTACCTGAAAATGGGGACTCTCTCTCTCTCTCTCTCTCGGCTAACTGGCGTTCCACATTCGCCATTTATTCGTTCGATTCGATTCTACTTTATCTCTTCTGTAGAGTGCTTTACACGTCCTTATATTATATTAAACGCCGCGACAGTAACGCATTATTGACAGACTGATATTTATCAATCAAGAATTTTTAGAATATTCTGTACGCTCTCTCTGGAGAAATGGGTTATAAATGTGACGTTTTCGTTGACGACTCTCCAAATTGATACGCGTTTATCTCCATTTGTGTCATATATATTTATATGTCGCGTATTTTAGTTCCCCAACCCAAGACTTAGATATCTATTTCCACATATTATATATTATCGTGTGTTCAAAATGAAGAGAAGGAAAGGGATTGGGAGCTTACTGTATTTTCATTCGAGAGAAAGAGAATTGTTCAGTATTGCTAATGCATCGCGGGGGTGGTTTTCGGTTCACACGTATCGCGCGTGAGCATGATACAGTCTAACTGTTACCTTGACTCAAGAGCTAACAAATGGCAACGCGAGAAACGGTCTCTAGCGAAACCGTTCAGCAATTATTGCTGAGAAATGCTGATTACCCTATTGAAATGGGAAGCGTCAGTATTGCTGCGCGCTTGGAATATCTATTATCTCCTTGGAAAGTTCCTTTACTGAACAAGTTACGGCATTTCTCGAAAGAATGCACGCTCAAGTATCGACCGTCGGATTTACCCTAAAAAGTACTTCCTCTCTTGTGTGTAGATAACGTGATTAATTACCTAACTGTACATAATCTGTGAAAATTACGAGATTACGAAAGCATTCCTGTTGCAACAAACGCATCGATTGCATCGTACGACAATAATCGTACATCGAGAGGGGGAAAGAGGGGGACAGGCGCGTTTGTCAGATTTGTGTTGTATCGCGTGGATTTTTTATATGGACGAAATCGAAACGCGTGCGTGTGAATCACATCAATTACACTTGCGTCATTAAGTCATTTAGACTTGCAAGCACGTTTTTCAGGCGACGTAGGTAAGTGACGCATGGGTAAAGCCTAGCGATAAACAATTTCATTCTCGTTTGGCAGGATGCATCACGGTTCGACGACGATCCGGGATGCAGATGCATCATCGGTAGTGCGAGGAACGATTAGCATGGCAGAAGGCCTCCTACGGTGTCGCGGAGGAGGCACGGCAGGAGTTAAGTAGCATTTAATTGAACGTTCCCCATTCGAGTTCGTTAGTATTACGGCACGCGCTTATAGCTTCGTAGAGCAGAACTCCTCCCCCCGAGAGCCAACTATTAGTAAGAATTTAATTATAATTAGCGGGAGATATAACGCAATATCGGCGGGTTTATTGATCCACGGCGTAAACATCCGCGGATAATCGCGACGAAGATCGACGAACGTCGTTGCGATGCAAACAACGAGATGTAGACGCACCGTAATATCAGCCGCGATGATTTGTCCCATGAAAGATTTGGTGTGCATTCATTTGGCACATTTGGCACGTCAGCGCGAGCAGGGCCACGATTAGCAACACTACCGTAATGTATATAATTGTTGCGCAAAACAATCGACAACGTTGATGATGAAAGAACGAAAGAAAGAAAGAAGAATGTTTATTACATTTATTTTGAGATGATACGTAAGTACGTCGACAGGAAGTGGTTTTCGTCAGGCAGAACTCGACAGAAACTTGTAGAAAATCACAGTATGAGGTAAATATGAGAGAGAGAGAGAGAGAGAGAGAATGTGCCTCGTGCTCTGTCACAAGGGGAGTAATAAAGAGCGAAGAAAGAAATGTACGAGAGGATCATGAGGGAAGTCGCAGGAGGGCAGGAGGAGTGTCAAACGAATACGGAGCATTCGAATGGCTCAGCCATTTAAATCACGATTTTTCCGACTGCACCGTCACTCGCAGAACCCGCCGATATACTGGTCGAACAAGATCACTTTCACGAATCGGACAGCCGTGCTTCGAGTGACAATTAAGGCTGCTATCGGACTAAGCGATCGATTCACCTTTTCGTCTCATCGCGAATGATCGTTACTCTTTCTTTTATACTTGGTACATCAGGGAATTACGAAGCCGTCAGGAACAAAATAAGCTCCCTACATATCTGTATTACGAGAGAGAGAAAAATACGGAGGAGAAATAAAGCGACAGATTACGAGAAAGGTTGAGCCACTTCACTTAAGCCGGTATTAAGCGCATAAATAACACAATAAGGCGAGACACACGGCAAGAAAAATAAATTGAGAGGAAAGGGTGAAAGACGGGAAAGGAGAACGCACTGCCCGCCCTTCACAGTTAATGTACCATAACTGCGCAACGCGCGTTACCACATGGTAATGGATTAAATGACTTTAAAGGGAGATTCTGACGTTGTTTAAACCGTACGAGAGAGGAAATGGCTTCTATTTTAGAATAGCAAACGCACTCGGCAATTAGTGAAATTAAATTGGTTCGCGCAATATGATTGTCGGAAAATGAATAAGTCGGCAAGTAAATAACTGTAGAAAACTGATATTTTCCTATATATATATACTTTATCGACTTGCACACCCATCTCCTTGGGCTATAGCAAGAGTATAAGCTAATTTGACCGTGGCAATTTGGTGCATTCTGATCCGTCTCGAGAAACGCAAAAACAACCGAACGCATTCGTGCTCATTCAATAGTCATATCCGAGTAAAATTTGCAAAATTATCGATTACACGTAGAATACGCGAGCGATCCGTTTGAATCGACATACAAATACGAATACTATTCTCTGCATTCGACGTGTTTTATCGTGGTCCATAATAGAGCCTTCTTGACGTGGAAAGGTTCGTTAACATTTGAAATATCGGCAGCATCCCTCGCGTGCTGTATTATTCACTTGCGTCCCAACCCGGCCGTTGCCCCGGGCTATTGCTACGAGCATCGTATTGGGCCGTTTAGCTCGGGTAACCGCGAATCGATATCCACTTTAATAGACGACCCAGTCTTTGGAGGAAAAACTCAATGATTCGATGAATCCTGTTTGAATGAAAAACTATCAAATCGCGTGCCGCGTCGCGCAGAGAACGCGCAATCGTTCTAGCGAGATTCAGAAATAAATATCTCGCAGTTCATAAACACGAAGTATGACTTTATCATGAGGACTCTCCGAGATTAATCAATCATTGATTATTTGATATGTTATAATCAAATAATGCAAAAGCTCCATGCGATGCATCCGTACAAAGATAGATAGTACAATTTGATTATAATGATTGTGAATTTATTTCCGTGTTTTTCTCCATCATCTTATTTATAATCATTACTTCATTTAATGATGAGGAAGATGTTCCAAGAATATAAGATGCATTGCACGTTTCGCGAAGCGTTGTT
This sequence comes from Ooceraea biroi, assembly GCF_003672135.1. NCBI lineage: Eukaryota > Metazoa > Arthropoda > Insecta > Hymenoptera > Formicidae > Ooceraea > Ooceraea biroi. The sequence goes on along the minus strand of NC_039514.1, from coordinate 8,081,263 downwards.
TTCCCTTTTGTTTGCTTTCTTTATGGATCGCTATTGAGATGACTATTTGCGACAATTTGGTGACTTTGATTTCGATTGAGAAAGAAACGACGAAACTTTCATTGTATCGCCTTTATTGATTCGACACACGTGGGGTTTCCTCATCAGCGCAAATTTACTTCGTTGGATCTTTATCCTGGTCCTGGTTACTGTTCAACCAAAATTCTCGCGCGTGCGAGCAAGCGTGTAAGCTCTACGGCCAGGAAGCTTTGTTAAGAAAAATGGCATATCGTAGGATACGAATTTATGTTATGGCAACGGAGAAACAATTTAACAATTTAATATCATTGAGAAAGGTCAGGGATATAAGATGCATGCTTTATGCATCAATAAATCGTATTTCGGTTAGATCCTTCGGCTTAATTTAAGAAGAGTTGATTCCCCTACATACTACATCATCCTTCTTACCCTCGTGTGACCATTGCGATTTTCCAGAGAATAAGACCCACGAAAATTTCACATGGACGAGCTAGCCATTTATCTGCACCGCCACGAGGAAGAGACGAAACGTTTCGAGGTGAAACCTTGGGGCAACGTTTTTCGCGCTATCATTCATGCCGTTGAATCGTGAACGCTCAGCGCTATCCATGCAGAATCTTTATTCGCTCTGCGATGCGATTTATGCACAAAACGATAGTAGAAAGACCGAGATCGAATGGGATGCTGCCGTTACTGATCGGATGCAGCCGCAGAAATTCATTATATCATAACTATACGTTGTTTATCGGGCGATACGCACGTGACACGTCATGTGTGAGGTAATCAATCATGACGTGTTACCACCAACGTAGAGAATTAACGATTTATGTGATATGACAATAAAGACTATTCGATTTATTATTATATACGAATTTACGAATCTGAAATATAATTATCTCTCTCTCTCTCTCTCTCTCCCCTTAAGCACACATTTCTCATTCTATATTCTTAACAAACGTGATCGACATTCTTCTCTTGCGGCTCTCTGCTTCCTTCGCCCAATAATCCTTTAAAATATTACATTTTATGACAGCATAATAGCGGCGAATTTATCGTGAATGTATCTCGAACGAGAGACCTCTATTTCTCCCGCGTATCCCGCTGTGAAAGAGAAGCGCGGCATCTCGGCGAAACATGTTCGCGCTATCATTTATAGCGCCAACGCGCGCTTACGCTGTGCCGCTATCAGTTCGCGTAAAATATTTGCGCATCTCTGGGTACGTCAAAAAATGGAAAGGAAGAAAGAGGAAAAAAACAAGAAACAAAGAAAGAGAAGAGCGGAACGCAAAACGCGCCGAGGGAGAGAGCTGCAAAAGGCATGGGGAAATGTCTCGCCTAGGGATAGCTGCACGAGCCTGCTCCACTTTCCACACACTGATATGGCATGTCCACCGTGTAAAATAAAACGCTTCCACCGTGCACTTTGCCGCGACCAAAACTCTCAAGCGGTCCACGATATTTTTTTTACTCTCGTTTCGTTTCCGTACCAAATTGGCCGCGACCGCCGCGTTTATATCGCGTTTAATATCGGCCTGCACGATGTGACGTTCAAACACGATAAAGCTTCAAGCGTGACGTAGACGCAATTTTTCGTTGCATCTACTGCATATACTGCAATGTGCGGGTAAGCGTAAAAAGAAAATGAAAGAAATTAGTGGAATATGAGGAGGAAGATCAGCAGTGCAGCAGTGGGACTGATAATCTCGTTCCACCTATCAGGGACAAACAGTTTTTACGGTCGTGCAATTCGCACGGACACGTACGCTACATGTACGCCTTGTGCTTTGCTACCGCAAATCTTGCGGTATCCTACGGTATGCTACACGGTTTTCTACGATGAAAATCTTCTCACGTGCCAAATCAAGGAACAGAGTGCAGCGTGATACGAAAGTTGGACAAGTTTCGATCTAACCGACTAATTTCTACGGATCGAAATCTCAGCTGAAAGTTTCGACTGTACGGTACTTTTACAGCTATGATTGTCAGTTCAGCTTAGCTAGTTTACTGACTTCATCTCCCGTGAAACGGGAGTACATCTATCCGCTAACTAGTTTCCAACATAAACAATAAGAGATCGTTGGCACGAATTTCCTGCTAAATTGCCGTGCGCCCAAATCGTTATCGCTGCACGAATATATTTTATTCGTAATTGATCTTCCCCGAGAATGCTCGATGCGACGACCGTACAGTAAAACGTGTACGGCAGATTTGAGACGACCGTTTCACGCGCGCGCGTTCATCGGTTGACGTTCGTTAAATTGTAACAATAAAGCGTGTAAATGTTAAACGTTAAATGGCCGCATTCCTGAAATGTGCGCGGTGTCGGGCATACGTGGAAGCAAAAGAGAAAATCCCGCTTATCCTGCTCGAGAGCGATCCCGCTTGCACGTGACAAGGAGGCTCCCGTTGGTCGCGTTGCGGTCACAATTTCCAAACTCGCGCGAGTCCCTTATTTAGGAGGAAGTGCTGTCCCTTCCCACGGGGGCATCAATTTCTCGAGCACGCGCGATATACCGCAACGTTTACGCGGAAATTCCATGCGGTGCTCTCCAGTGCAGCTAACTTGTCCCCAGGAGCCTGTAAGACGTATCTCAATTCTTGCGACACCCCCGACGTTTTCCCCTCCGTCCCTTATTCTCCGATATCTACTTTATTACAAGGTGTCGATAAATGTTGTAGATGGCCGTATCGATTATTTTATTGCTGCTGATTAAACGCGCAACCTCGCGAACAATATTAGCCAGTTATTCACCAGGTAATACCAGGCCATGTCATACCCAGATTTTGCTGTTTTGCTTAAATGGTTCGATTAAATGCTCGCTCGCAATAGTTTTTTTGCACATTGAGCATAAATAATTTCCTTCGAGATTAAATACACTATTTAATACCGTCAGGTGTATACGCGACATTTGCAGGCTGAGGAAAACATTAACGTGTCGCCCCAGTGCAATCCAACGAATTTCGAATTACATGGTTTTTTTCCGTATCAAGTAAATCTGTGTTATTTGATCAAATTGACATTAACAATTAAGATTTGATGAATTTTATCGTTGTAACGTACGGTTCTGTTTCTCGGAAGTGCAACCTTTCTTTTGCAACCTACGTGTAAAACACCTTCTTACTCTACACACACACACACACACACACACACACACACACACACTCTCTCTTTCTTTAAATCTTCTTCTTTATTAAAGTACATAAATAATTTTTGAAGAAGAGAGAGAAAACGGGATTACCCCCCCCCTCCACTCTCCCCAAGATTGCGAGGATAAATAGATGAAAAAGAATCAGTGACTTCGTTCGCATAACTTTGTCGAGTATAATCTCGAAATGTAGAATCGCGCGTCATTCATCGCGTAGAATCTCGTCGCGTAAACTCCGCGACGAGATTTGCTGTCAAACTTGTTTTATAAAGCTTACATCGACGTTGCCAATTTTCCCTCTAAGAAAAGATTTCCCTTTTGCACGAAGCTTCTCTTCGCCTGCTGGTGCTTTTGACCAACGGCAAAGATATTGACGTGGTTTCTAGCTGGTTACAACGGGACTCACACACACACCTACATATATCTTGGGGGTTACACCACATGCCCTCGGGCGCTATTGCAGGAATATTTAAAAGGCACGGTTAAAGTATGCGCGTCCTTGGTCAGGGGTTAAACACAGGGGCTGTTGCGCGTCGTCGTCGTCGTCGTCGATCCCATCGCCGTCGTCGTCGTCGTTCCGCATACGGATTTTCAATAACGCCTGTCTGTATCCTCGTCGGTATCAGAAAGAAAAGCATGCGAAACGCGTCCTTGTAGAAGGAAACCCGTCGGTACAATCGAGTACGCATATGCGCCTATTCTATCTCGATCTCCGGAATTTTCTCATTTTACGCTGTTCGATATTAAATATCGTGAGGTAAATAATCTGGCTGTAGTGCGCCGTGACGTATTCTCGTAATCTTTCATACAAGTGCCCAACTTTCCTCTTTATCGTTACACGCCATCCTCGTAATGGGAGGCCGACCTAATGAGATCTGGCAGGAACGAGATACGAAAAACCGGGGGTATTCTTATCGATCTCGCAATGGCCGTGCAATGTGCGAATGCTCTGACGTAAATTCAGTGAACGAAATTCGAAATTCCAGTCAGTATAGTTCTGGCAAAGTAATCGTCATTCGACATATACGTGTATGTCCATCGGACTTGTATCTTTCTACGCACTCGTGCTTCGTCCGAATGGCGTAACATGATGCAGGTAGATATCACGCGAAGCGAATCGGCAAGGCAGCTGTAAACGTGTCCATCTACCTGCAATAGTTGCACGCTATGTCGCGTCAACCGCGACAAAAGTCTTTCCCTTTGCACCCCACATGAGCAAATACTGAGCGGATTCGCGATGCAGCGAGCGCAATTTAGAATCTCGCGAAACGGCGAGCGGGAAGAAATTCTCTGGCGGCTGCATCGGCCTAATAAAAACGTCGCGCGAAAATGCCACTGCGTTGGCGGTCGTCCTATGCAAATCGGGTCGGCGCTCGGCGGGGTGATGGTGTCGGGGCAACGGTACGTCACGAGAAATTTTCGCGATATTGGTATTCGCTCTAGAGTTTAACATTGAAAATATGAAATTGTTTCGCCAGCGGATGGCTGGCGGATGACTGTGCGCTTACGATGAAATTTCAAAGCGGAAAATGTACGGGCGAGCGCGCGGCGCAATTAAGCATGGCTACGCGGCGAATAAATTCACATTGGGAGCGGAAAACGCGAGAAAGGAATTCACAACTTTGCATTCCATCCTTCTGATGTCGGAATGCTATCAATTTTCCATAAATACAACGGGTTTGTATTTTATGCCGTTCTTTGCTGAAGAACGTTTGCTGAAACATTTGCCGATGGTGCAAAGATACGAGAGAGGGAAAGAGAGAGAGAAACCTTCATTCGAGCGGTGTCATTCGAACGATCGGATACAATCGCTAAACACTCGAGAGTAATGACCATTAAACGCCCATTAATTGGTCAAGTTTACACGCGGTTTTCTCACGATTAATCCATATAAACGTGGCAGTGACCGACTGACTCGCTGGGAATCCGCGTGACAATGCCATCGACGTGGCTGTCCGAATTCCACCGTGCCGGTTCGAAATTACATGTATCAGTGGAAGAAGAAGTAAAAACGTGTATGCGCGTATATGCGGGGAGAATGCGGTTTATAACATCTTCTTATCTAGAATTTTTCAATCTCGCACAAGCACTTGCGCGCGCGCGCGCGCGAAATACGGCTCACGATAACGGAAAATGAATGCCTCGGCGCGCATAAGTGTATTCCCGTGTAGCAAAGACGGGGGTGTTAGTCACTCGACCTCACGTGACTACGAGCTTACATGTCGGTGGCAAACCAACACCACGCGCGGCAAACGTTCTATCTTTCAATCTTTCAATTTCTCATACTTTCGTTCTATGCGCGAGAATCGAATCACGGTTACCGATCGCTCGGTATCGTGCTCGGCACGTACGAAGAAATCGAAGCCAGGCTCGATAACGTTGCTTCACGTTTGCAGTTACTCGTACAAAAAAAAAACGACGAAAGAATATTCTTCACCGAAACAGACGCGAAATGCAAACCCGCGCACGTAGCGCAAAACTCTGAAAATAATGACACGGTACGTTTAATACACGCTAAGTCTAATCTCGTTAGCACAACAATTTTCAGAATATTTAGGACACGGCAACGCGCTCGCCCTTTGTATAATTGTCCTATAATTCCTGTCTTGAGACACCACATTTTTACAGGGAAGGGAACGCGCGTGCCTCTACTCTTCCATTATCTCACCGTCTTCAGTTAACTCGCGGAAAACCGCAATTTTGGATTCCGCCGTGTATAATTCGCGTGCACGCGCACCAAGTCCGTCGCATATAAAAGCGTAATTACTGTAATATTCAGTAAATATGCGTGCAATCCAAACAAGAGAATTCTCGGTAAGCTGATCATCGATTTACTCGTATATTACGTAAATTGCAACATTGCTTGTAGAAATTAATTAACGTAGTTCAACATAGGTAAGTTGTGCAAATGAAATTTAATAATGCATCATACGTAACATGCACGCCTATTGGAAGTAATTCCAGTTCGTTGGTGCTAATGTAACTAATTTTGAAGCACTCGTGAACATATTATAAAATGTGGTAATTATGCCGAGCACGAAATGAAACTCGATTGCAGATGAGTCGAGACTGGGAGAGGTTTCTCCCTTAAATCTGGCGCATGTTTCTTTTTTTTCGGGTAATGGCGAAAGTCTCCTTTCGTCGCCAAAGTAAACTACTGTCGACTACTGCTAATTGCGGGATCACGTGCCTCGAGGTCGCGGTGTGTGCATTCACGATAAGATTGTACTCGCATGATCTTAACGAGACCTCCAGACGAACAAGCGCGATATAATCGCGCGTTTCACTCGAAACAATGAAGAAAATAGGAAAAAAGAAAAGAAAAAGATTATAATGCGAATGATAAAAATTCCCTGGACTTCATAATTGCATCGCATCTGTTTAAACGAATAAAAAAGGGGACGATATTCCTTTTTTACATGGTTCTCTGATCTCTCATATTTTTAATAATCATGCAAATGAAACCGAAACAACCTCGCGGTAAAAAGATCGCAGTGAACCTTTACTCTTTTCTTTTCGGGCTCTTTCTTCTCGCCGCTTGATAGCTTGTTTTAATCCTCTTCGCCCCTTTCCACCTTCCATACCCCCCCTCCGCATTCTGGCGGGTATAGTAATGACGGACATTAACCAATTAGCGCCAGAGCGCGCTACCCTCCTCATCTTTCTCCGTCGTGGCTCAGGCTATTCTCAAACGGCCCGTGGAAGAAGGTTTCGGTCGATTATTTTCGGCATCATTGGCCAACAAAATAAACTTCGGATCCTTATAGGTTCAGCGAACCTTTTAACGAATGTTATTTATTTTACTTACATTGGTATTTTTATGACAATATTTTCATAGTGAAACATAGATACATAGTCAAGAGATGAGAGAAGAGTTATTCAATGAAATAAAAAATTTATAGCAAAATTTGTACTTTTGTGTCCGCCTTCTTTTTATCTCAAAAACAGGAAATATTGATTAGACTGCGATAAAGGGAACGACGAGAAGATCGTAAAAGGGTCAATGATGAATATTTCAAACACAACGTATGTCCCGAAGCTTTGTGTGATCTGATGAGATTGTGTGAGACCGTTGGTCAAATTACATGCAAATTAACTGCCAAGGAACGGAAGGGCATACCTAACGATTAAAAGCGTAAATGTGATAACTAAAAATGTATTTACTTGCTCAAAGCATCGTGCGACGCTTCTATCTTCGCTTCATAACAGATGTTTAAATATTCATGTACGTCTACGAGTATATCACGTGGCGACCTATATATCCTGTGTGTATGTGTGTGTATGTACATAATTGAATATTTATAAAATGTTCAAGACAAAAGATACAGAACCTATATTTCTGTATTCCACAATATTTTATGCTCTCTAAATCCATCGAAAAATTATATTTCGTATAAATATAATAGCAAAACACGAAGCGCCGTATTTCATAACGCGCGTTATTGTACAGTAGATACGCGATGCGTTGGTCTCACAAAACGCCATAAGTTTTAGTGTTACAAACGATATAAAATAATATTGAAAATATGAAAAAGTGCAGAATATCACTATCATGAGATATTATGAGAAATGGAAATAACAACGTTTGCGCACGTGTTTTATATGACGAATAGGTGCGCAATGATTTTCTAGCATACACCCATCTAATTTTAATCATCTGCTAAATTTTAAATTAAAGTATCCATTCTATCATGAGATGATGAGATCATGAATATCATGATGGCCAGTACGTGTATTGCGCGTATACGTCGACGATATTCTTTTTCTTTTTTTATGTAAGTTATAACGTACAAGATTCAATTTACCTTAAAATCTTGATTAATAATACAAAACGATTCTCTAGAATATTGAACGATATATATGCATGTGTGCACGCGCACATGCGCGAACAATGGTTTAATTAAAATGGCCTTATAATGATAATTCGGGTCGTCTCATTCGCCGTGGTGTGGTATCGTGTGTTATTTATATATATATATATATATATATATATATATAATCTATATATATATAAGCCAAATACCACTCACTGACTTATCAACGTGCAGCCCGAACCACTGCATCTATCGACTTGAAATTTTAAGGGTATATTCCTACTATTACGTAGGTGCTCACTAAGGGTGGGTTTTCCGAAATTCCACCCCTAACGGGTGAGAAGGGGTAAAATGTGTTTTTATTTAATTCTACACATAATATCGCGGGCGAAGCCCGCGTGACGGGGGATGCTAGTCATATATATAGCGTGGTAACGTGCGTACGGTGTGCATTTCAGAGCGTTTCTATCGTGAGGAAGCCACTGACCAATAATGTCCGCGCCGTTTGAAAAGGTTGTACAAGTAACACTTATTCTTATACTACTCACTCGAGACTCAGCTAATGTGCAAAGTTACGCTCCATCCCCGACGGGCACGGGTTTATGTTCGTCAACGGGAGCGCGCGCGCGCGCGCGCACACACATACACATGCACTGACACACGCGATAACCCTTGGGAATGACGGGAGGGGGAAGGGTGAAGGAAGGAGAACAAGGGGTGGCCGAGGACCAGGTGCCGAGTTCGGCACCGGTGCACAACGGGAACGTAACGTTAGACTAGATCATGTCAACCTCGAGGAAGATCTACCCTCTTCCGTCGTGCGCGCCGAGGAGGATTGGCTTCGTGCACGTCGAAAGGATGTCGCGCGCGCGCAAATTACGGGGTGCCTCTGCCCCGTGCAGGTCGCTGCCCGGGGAGCAACTCCGCCCGACGCGAGTCTCTCTCTCTCTCTATATATGTATATGTATATATGTATATATATATATATATATCCTTTTCACCTGTCAATCGATGCACACTCGATCACCAATGATCGTCGACGCTGTGAATAATGTGTACGGATTCCGCGTGCGCGATAGTCTTTGAAAGGAAATACGCGCGCTAGAGTTTGATTCGCGGGGGGTCAGGTGACCGTTCTCGTCGCCGCGATATTTCTTCCGATGGAAAATGATCCGATACGCTACGTTATCGTATTTTTCATTCGCCCGAGCGTGCCATCACGCGTGCCGTTATACAGAGGATATCGAGCGAGGAGCGACGACGTCGATGACGGTTTCAGCACGTTCCTCGAACGACCGAACGGTGATGATCTCGCGTGACGCAATTGAAGTCGGTGCCCGATTACACGTGGATCTTGTTGCACGATCGTTCGATCTGCCAAGGAATAATTAATTAATAATTGAACGATTGGCAGCGATATTCCGGTATCGCGCTTAGATTTTCCGAGCGGAGAGCGAGCGGCCAACACACTGTCGCGAGAGGGTGATGACGGGGACAACAACGATTTAAAATCGAGGCGACTGAAACATGCGGGGTAGTTTAAAGTGTCGTCTGTTGCGTGCCAGTGCACTTTCGAGTTCTCATAGATGTCTCATGTCTGTCAACATCCATATGCACGAAGCACAATGCTCCAAGACAACGCACAACGTGGTAAGTCTCGCGTGACAAGCTGGAGTATGCGCGCATGCACACAGCGGAGGAGCCGCGGTCTCGTGAGAGAGGGTGGCGCGCGACCCTGGCTGATGCGCGGTTCGAATACGACTGAGCGAGCCGACTCCCCGGCTCGGCAAGCCGAAAGGCACGAGCCGTGTTAACCGACTGGCGACGACGGACCGACCAACCTGCGCTGTCCTCCGCGCCGGCTGCTGGATACTCAATAATTGACCACATGTTTGCACTTTTGCGTGCGTATACGTGAACTGAAATTGTGCCTACAAATAAATAGATCGAAAAATATTTTTTATTTCAATATGACGTAACCATATGTAATATCGTTTTACGAAGGAATATAACTCCCTCCACTGTAAATAATGTCCCGTTTTATTTTCCTCTCTCGTCACATACGATGAAACGACCGCGACTCCGTAAGATCCGAAATTACATGTCACACACTCCGATGGCTCACAAATAATGACACGTAATGAAACTTACGTTCCATGTAGTTCCCCTGTGGCAACACACAAAATCCGCGAGAGATGTGCAATCTATGAAATCTGTTCTGAGATGCCTTGAAACGCGGCTGAACAATCCAATAAAGGATTTTTATCATAGATGAATGACAATATAACGTTCTTATATATACGATATAGACATGGGCGCTCGGAGGGGGGAGGGCAAGGAGGGGCAGTTGCCTTCCCCTGGAATTGAAAAATTGCAACGTTAAAATTCTAAATCATAAGCAAAAAAACGAAAAGAACAGAAAACAACAAATAAATAATACACATAAATTATATATCTGATAAGAAATTAAAATCTTCCTTGTTTTTTACTTGAGTTTCTTATGTTTAGAGGGACCTTAAGGTTTTGCCCTCCCTTGAATTTTTCTGCGGGCACCCATGGATATAGATAATAGGCTTTCAAGATTTTAGAAAAATAGCGATATCACGATACGAACTCCGGACTAGACGCTCATGTATGTGTATGTTTGAGAAAAATCGCGCAAAATGTGAAATACGTCGTGATGAGATTGCATAAGAAGAATATAATGTACCTAACACCGAGAAGTGCAATTCGCAGAAAAAAGAAAACCTTTCATTAGGGACGCGGTCGTACGTACGGTAACATCAGTGCACGTTTCCTACGTGACGACGGAGGAATAGATTATCGGAATATACGGAATTTCTTGCCCAACGCAACATGAAAATACATCCTCGCAAAGAAGTGCCCCTTCTCTGTGCCATCACTTCACACTCACTTCTCAATACGACTTTTCAGCATGGTTCAGCATTCGGACAATATTTGTCCGAAATTGTGCACGCAATGTAACATAACTGTAACTACCGTATAAAACTACCCAAATGAATAACTATTATATTAGGAGATGAAATCTTAGAACGCGAGATATATACGCGAAGATTTGTATAATCTTAGCATTTTAGTAGCGTCGCCTCTTCGCTCATTATTAATTTTATCAACGTCTACGATCAATTAAAAAAAATTATGTAACAAAAGCAACTGTCTATTTCTTTATTTCACCACATTTTATGTTTTACTTATTACTATATTTATCCTATTTCTATGTTATACTACATTTCCTGTATTTATCCTATTTCTATTCTACGTACGAACGTAACAGAACAAGATGTTAGTAGTGGCACTGTTCGATTCTTGATATCACCTTATAATTATAAGGAAAAACTATCTCTATCAACTTGTAGTAAGACTATAAGTAATGATTTATTTACGACAGATATAGATTTCATTCATTCAGCATATATTTTATACCGATGTCGAACTTTCGTCCGTTTCAACTTACGTTGTTTCGCATTTTATTCCCCTTAAACGGAACGCGGGGTTGCATTCGTGACAACGAGTGGCCATCCTTCAGCGTTTTTACTTTTCGCGTCGTTTAACCGATAATCTATTTTCACAAATATACGCGCGCGCGCGCGCGCGTGTATGTGTGTGTGTGTGTGTGTAAATATATATATATATATCTCGCGCGCATCATGCTCACGACGACGATCGGATTGATATCGCGAAACGCGCCGTGACGCGTCGTTTATCGCTCTTCCTGCAAGCTTTTTTCCGGGCGTAGGTTACGTGAAAAGGTCTGCTTCCTGGGTAAATCTAATATCGTTCTTACCTACGTCTCGTGGAAGAATGGAGACGCGAGGTAACGCATGAAAAATCGTGAGGTTTGAGAAGCCGCAGAATTTACGCAAAAATTCTTCTACTACTGGTACACTACATACATCGAGGGAACAGGTACATAATGCATTATTGTAATCGAACAATTACATCATATGATATGATACGGCAAGTTACGTCCGGCAAGTGCATCATTGCCGCGAAATAGAGAAGCCAATATTCGACATCTGAAATTACGTTACGCCAATATCATTAATACGTAATGTACATGTATTGTCTGGCGATGAGTAACGTATAAAGCACAAACGACGAATGATGTAATATTACATGTATTAATGCCCATTATGATTATTTCATTACGATTCCGATTTACGTTAAATTATAGTTCAATTATACAAGATATATGTATGATGTGTACAATATACAGGGTAGGCCCATACATTCTGGTTAGACTTTGAGATCTTATTAGGAAATTTAATTCTGAACAAAAAGTTTCCTATAAATGTGGGTCGAAAAATGCTTCCTTAAAAAGTTAGTGCCCAAAAACCTCTGAAATCACGGTTATTTTTTACATTTTTACAAACATCAAGGAAAATATGCTGTTTTTTAACAAAAAATACCGAAACAAAAGTTGTAGAGAAATTATCTTTCAAATGAGATCAAAGTAATTGTAGAACGTTCCATAGGTTTTGAGATAACATTTTTCTTTTCACCTTCTTCTCTTCCTTTCATCCACCTATGGTGATTGGTTTAACAATGCAGAAAACATGTATAAAATTTTTTTAGTGGAATAACTAACATACAAAATAAACATTAAAAATTAGCAAAGGTCATAACTAGTATAAATGAAAAGTATTTTTAAAAAGCTCTACCGTCAATAGCCGAAAAAACACTTTTTTGTACGTTTGAAACTGGTTATCTCAAAACCTATGGAACGTACTACAATTATTTTGATCTCATTTGAGAGATAATTTAAATTTCTACAACTTTTTTCGGTACTTTTTGTTAAAAAACGCTTACTTTCCTTGATATTTGTAAAAATATATAAAACTAGATGGCGCTTGTTCCTCGCGCGCTCGGTATTTTTAGAAGCTGCAAGACGATTGCACATAGCCTATGTTACTCAGGAAGATCTAAGCTATCCACCAATGAAAGATTTTTTCAAATCGGTTTAGTAGTTTCTGAGATTACCCCGAACAATGGAACAAACTTTACCTCTTTATATATTAGTATAGATAACTGTGATTTCAGAGGTTTTTGGGCGCTAACTTTTTAAGGAAGCATTTTTCGACCCACGTTTATAGGAAACTTTTTATTCAGAATTAAATTTCCTATAAGATCTCAAAGTCTGACCGGAACCAGTGATGCCAGATTCCGTGGATTTGATAGCATGTGGTACCATTCTGTCTCACTCTCGCTCGACTCAATTCGCCCGAGCGAGAGTGAGACAGAATGCTATCGTATGTTACCAAATGCACGGAATCTGGTATCACTGGCCGGAACGTTTGAGCTCACTTTACATATACACATAGGCATAATCATGTAGCTTACTTGAAAACGGAATTGCACGGTGCACAAGAACAAAGAACAATCAAAGTTATCGCCATTCTCTTCTTCATACATCTCTCTACATCTATTGGAAATTTTGTTAACAGAAATCGTTGAATATAGCGATATGTTACATGGAAATAATTGCTTTTTCGCTCGTAGAGGGAGAAAAAGCATGAACAATGTTAATGGACGACCCAAAAGATATACGTAGTTACTTTCAGTATCCGCGCAGCAGATGGTTCCTACTAAATCAGTGGACTCTAGCTTCGACCGTGCAACTCGTTCTTTTTCTTACCGCGTCTCTTTACGACCAGGCATTCTACAATTAGGTTTTACAAATAGTAAAGGGAAAATGAAGTTATTTTAATGAAAATGTAAGCTTTGTTTCACTTCCATTCTTCGCGTCTTATTCAACGTTCCATCTTTATCCTCAAAAGAAACTGTGAGATGAATATCGTGTGCTACTTTAATTTCTTCCTTCAGTTAAGAAACGCTCGAATGGAAAAGACGAGATTCCACAAATGAGCGATCGTCGATCAATCATCGTCATCGTCAATACATCGCGCCACAAATACAGACAGTGCCTCAACACCAGCTACGTCTTAATCGCTTACCGTATTTGCTAGGCTAACTTGGCGCACCATACCTCGACTTGAATATCGGGCCTAGCCAATGATTGGTTCACTCGGAAGTGGCAATCGAGTCACTGTTAAATCCATGTACGATGGTTCAACCGGGTCGAATAGCTGCATCCTATAATCGAAACGTTATAGCCATGCGCGAGAGTGTGGATCATGTTATACGATCGCCTCCCCATTAACATACCTATATACTTGCATACGTGTGTACGTGACTATGCTGAGCGTGTATCGTGCCGCGGATGCTTGCGCGATCATAGGTGCATGCCATTCCATACGGCGTCTACTTCCCCAGTATCGTTTTTGGCCGATAGAAGGGAGTTTATGGAACATGGAGACTCTCTCTCTCTCTCTCTCTCATCAGAATGTCCGACTAGCTTGTCTGACGCATTTTACGCCTAGTCTCTCTAACATCAAAGCCAATTCACCGAAAGGATTAAAGGTGATTCGCGCAAATGTATAATTATGTGGAGAAATCATGGCTCAGCCATTTTGTGCGTGTCGTCAAATCAGTTGTAAGAACAATGATGAGAAATATCGATTGGTGAAATTTTACAATTTAAGTCTTCCCTTTTTCTCTCTTCCTCTTCCTCTCTCTCTCTCTATCTCTTTTTCTCTGCCTCGCTTCCTCTTAAGATTGTAGATACTAAAGTAAAGAATTACACGTAAAACATTTCACGTTTTCAATATCATTTGAATAATGTTAATTAGGATTCTACGACAACAGCAAGAGACTAGAGTGTCAGTAGTTGAGCGTGTATCGTATCAGGAAGGGTATGCGCCAGGAATACAGTAATTATGATTCTAGGACACATCGCATTCAGAGGGAAATGAACTTGGCACCCCGACATGCGACTTCATTAACGAATGGCTACGCTGAATGGAACTAAACATCTCAGCTTCCCGACTTGGGAGTTCCAGTTGCTCCTAGGGCGGAAAAGGGGCTCAAGAAGGTCAAGTAGTATGATTAATCGCTCGTCGTCTAATTATAAATTAACACAAACAAGCGAGACGTCACTCAATATCTCCTTACTTTTCCATCGTTTTCTCGTTAGAAATCTATTAGACTAATTATCGTTGCGCAGCGTTGCTGTCTCAGTCAGACTCATCGGAAAACGTGTCAGGAATGCAATATATTAGATGTTTCGGTTAATTTTCGCTGTTGATTTGCTTGAAACATTTATTTCAATTACAAAGTGAATTAATTAATCAATCAAAATATTTTCCATCGTTTTGTATTACTTTTTCCCATCTTTCTGGTAAGAGATATGTTTCGCGGTGATAGAACGACTCAGGTTTTGAAGCAATTCATTCACTTTCGGACTTCTTCGTAATCTCGAAAGCGTGTGTCTTCAAGACCATGATGCATTGAACGGAACAAGTGGTAATCAGACGGAGCCAGGTCTGAAGAATACGCGGCATGCGGAAGAACCTCCCATTCGAGCTCTGTCAGCATTTCCTTGACGACTTTTGCAACATGTGGCCGGGCATTGTCGTGCAACAGAATCACTTTTCTTTTGTTGTGTGCGATTTGTGGTCATTTTTGATCCAACGCTTCAAACTGTATAATTGTTGTCGGTACCGGTCAACTGTAACAGTTTCATTCGGTTTTAAGAGCTCATAGTACGCAACACGTACCTTCTTGATCCCACCAAATACAGAGCAATGCCTTATGACTGTGAATATTGCGTCTGGCGCCGATGTGGATGGTTGACCTGGATCTACCCATGATTTTGTGCGTTTAGGATTGTCATAATGGATCCACTTTTCATCACCAGTGACAATCCGGTACAAAAAATTCTTTTTTTTCTGTCTGGCAAGCAGAGCAGTGGCGATAGATAAACGGTTCAGCATGTTCGCTTCGGTCAGTTCATGTGACACCCATTTTCCTTCCTTTTGAATTTTTCTCATTGCATGTAAACGAAAGTTCTGTATCAGAAACTATCGAAACTGCAACATTTAGTGCCTCAGCCATATCCTTGAGTGTTTGAGATTGATTTTGGTCCAATAATGCTTGCAATTCGGCGTCTTCAAACTGTTTTGGCTGACCTGGACGTTCCTTGTCTTTCACATCAAAATCACCACTTTTGAATCGTCGAAACCATGATCTTACATACAGGGCACATATTATAAAACTGGGCACGTATTATGGTACTGTTCGGAAACGATTCCGATCGGAATGATTCCGTTTTTTCCACATTTGTCCCTTTCTTCCCTTTCTTTTTTCTAGGGAAAAATGTGGGGAAAACGGAATCATTCCGATCGGAATAGTTTCCGAACAGTATCATAATACGTGCCCTGTTCGGAAACGATTCCGATCAGAATGATTCCGTTTTCCCCACATTTTTCCCTAGAAAAAAGAAAGGGAAGAAAGGGACAAATGTGGAAAAAACGGAATCATTCCCGGAATTCCTGGGCACGTATTATGATACTGTTCGGAAACGATTCCAATCGGAATGATTCCACATTTGTCCCTTTCTTCCCTGTTCTTCCCTTTCTTTTTTCTAGGGAAAAATGTGGAGAAAACCGGAATCATTCCGATCGGAATCGTTTCCGAACAGTATCATAATACGTGCCCAGATCTGGAAATGAAGTCGAATTTTAGTGGTGGGAGAAGTCACCTTATCGAAGCAGTTTTTCACTCGTGCTATTGTCGCTATGCATTGCTGCTGTTGAGGGATGTAGTGAAACAGACAGAGAACTGCTACTCTGTCTTTGTCGCACTAATTACATCCCTCAATCATCGCGCACTCGGCTGAAAATAGAAGTAAAAACAATTTCGTTAAGGTCTACCCCCCCCCCCCTACCGTCGTTTCCAGACCTGTATGTAAGACCGTAGTCGAAACTAATCTCTGCATGTTGTTTCTGATGGAGCAGAGTTACCATAAGTTTCCACTAATATTCGATGTGCTTCAGCTGCAATTTTCTTTATATCAAAGTAGTGGAGGAGAAACATATCGAAAAAACAACTTATCGCGTTCCTTTTGGAATTGATTAATAAAAATATCACTGCTTGCAAAAGTAAACCTTGGTAGACTGAATTTTATTGAAAAATGTCTAACCTTTAATATAGCATGAGTTCCAGCCACTGAACTACATATATATATACCATACTAGAACGCGCACGGCTATGCCCCCACCATTACTACCGCGGCCACTAAAGGATAGCTGCAGCGTTTCAGAGCTGTCTCTTTTTACCGTGAACTGTCATGACTGAAAACATCGTCCTGTCACGCAATCACACGCGATCTTCGATGATCATTATCTATTATATGGAATTATAAAAAAATTTAACCAATTTTAATATTTTGATCATTTTTTAGTGATGTTCTTTCTAACATACAATAGTTTAATATGAAAAAGAAATTAACTTGGTGGTAAATGGGTTAAAATGGGTAATACATCTGGTCACGTGGTCGACGTAGTTAGATAGACAGATCTGAGAACCGACAACTATCGCAGTCTCACATTTCTGACCGCCAATCAGCAGCGCGTTCCAGTATGGTATATAGTTTAGTGGTTTCAGCTATCACTACTAGAGTCCTAAATGATAAGAGAAGCGCAATTGTTACCCCCTCCATGCTTCCCATGGTCGCCATCTTGGGCCCATAGCCACAGTATAATGATATACAGTAGGGACAAGCACCCGTTTTCGAGTCAGCCGCGCAGATTTGCTTGCGCATCCCAAGCGGCCATGTTCTTAGGCGGTTTCCAATCCCGTTCAAAGTAAAGAACGCACATTATCTCCGTAACTGTGATCACATATAGATAGAGAAACATAACCAAACATAAAAATTCGCATATTGTATTGTATTGTTTGTTTTGTGCTTTTGTTAAAAATAATGTCTAAGAGAATACATCGAGTGTGTGCGGTGCAAAAGTGTTTTCACAATGATTCACAGTGATAATATATCATTTTTTCACTTTCCAAAAGAGAAAGAAAAATATGCATTACTTATGTATTTATGAAATATGTAATTTTTTTAAGAAAACACATTAAAAATATTTGCTGATAGCGGTGGTTTCTAATATTATTGATACGCTACTTGCCGCCCAAAGACAGCGGATCGGCTGAAAAAGATCAAAGGTGCCGACGCTCTTTGTCCCTACTGTGGCTGCGTTCCGTTTCACGCATAATGCGCATAGACTCTATAGTTTACGTGACATAAACTATAAAGTCTATGCGCATTATGCGTGAAACGGAACGCAGTCTGTATATCATTATACTGTGCCACAGCTGTCTATTTGTATACAACGTAGCTTTTGTATCTGGTTTATTTGGTTAAGGGGGGATCCTGATGTACAAGTCCAAAAAGTAAGGTATTTTCAGGATTTGTTTGAAGGTATTAAAAATCTCCAACCATTTCGGCAGTGGCCCAGTATATTATACCATATTTCAAGAATACAAAACAATTTTTTCATTGGCGGAAAGAAAACAACTCTTGAGATATATTGCCGAATGTTCGAAGGTGCAGAAAATGCCCAGCAAATTGGCGGGCGTAATAGCTTGGCGCAGTGTCGTCTGAAACAAAAAATTCTCGCACCGTTTTAAAGCTTAAACTTGTAATATGTCGGTGAACCTTTAAAATTCCAGGAAAGTTGGAAATTGGCAAATTGGCGGCCTTCAGAAGTCGAAGGTACGATTTTTACCCAAAAAATCGCTCCTTCCAGACTAAAAAAATATTTAAACAAAGTTTTTTGTTTAAAACATTTAGTTCACTGACAAATTATATTTATGAACTATAACTATGTTCAGTAGAAAACCGATCGGTCGAATAGTTTTCGCGTAATCACGCCCGCCAATGCCAAAAAAACAGTTTTGAGAAAAACGCATTTAAAGATTTATGGGTAGAAGGAAGCTAGAAAAGCCAAGTCTAGCAAATCTTACCTATACTTTTCGTTAATCCGCTATACCAGGACCATATAATAAGCCTTCGGCTTCTTCGAACATTTCATTTTGCTCGATTAATTCCTGTTTTCGAGCTAATCGAACCTCCTTAGTGCTAGTCAAGCTTCGGCGTTCCTGGCGTCTTATCCGGTTGGCGTCGACGCTATCGGCAAACATTTTACACGTCGTTCCAATCTTGATCTCCAACGTTTCCATTATCTTCAGGACTCCGAAAAAGCCCTCATTAAAGACGCAGACAGCAATAAAAGCGGCGATTTCAACTATTTTGCGGCCAGCATGTAGATGCTTTGGCGCGAGCTGCCACACAGTTGAATTATAACTTTCATTGGCGTTCTGTGTGTGGCCTCCCAAGCATCTTTCGAGTAATTCTTCTCTCGAAAGATCTTCACAAATGGGCAAAATATTTGCAGCTACCTCTGCGTGAAGTGGAGCTGGATGATTATACTTTGCTCCAAAGGTTTGAGCAAGGTTATATTTGCACCACGTGTCTTCGCCTTTCGGGCAATTTTCGTGCCTCAGATTTTTATTTGTAGAAATCATGTGCAAATATGTTGCCATTATATCTTTTTTCATGTTTTCTACAGATTCTACATTTCTTCTTATAGCAAGGCCATAGTATTTGGTCAGTTTTTTTATCAGAATATCAGTGAATTTTCCTTTACCTCCTAGTTTCTTTGTTTTTTTAACATTTCGTAGTCTAGACCCCATACGTTTCTCGATATGGCCTATGCATTCACTTTTGGTTATGGGAAAATCGTCTCCATATGGGTTCAAATCGACGACAGCCTTAAAGGTTTTTGAGTCACCATCGCCGATATAGTTGCCGTACTTGACACCGTACTTTTCTTGAGACGCAGTAAACATTTCAGTAATCGCAGTGACTTCCATTTTACCAGCGGAACCGTCATGGTTAGCTGTGCACTCCTCTTCATGATTCTCTAACCACTCTCTGTATTCATCTGTACCATGTTTTTTGTTCCAAACCGTACAAGCTTGGCAGTAACTGCTCTTCACGACAACGTCGATGATTTTTCCAGTGTAGTAAGCAATGAGAGATGTAACGCCATATAGCGACGTGAATCCTCGTTTTTCCTAGGATCCGTCTCCCGAAACTTTGAAATTATCAGGCGCTCTCTCTCTCTCTGCAGATTTTGTTCCTTCTCTTGTTTCACCGCTTTCAAGCACAAAGCATCGAACACAGCTTTCGCTGCAGTATAGATATGCTCAACAACACTATCATACATACTTTTACTCATTCCAGTCCCAATGTCCATCAGTCCGCAAAATAAATTCAATCCATCTCTCCCAATGCCTAATAATCGCATCACGAAAACCATTCGACGATTAATTTCGAAACCATTGTTTATGAAAGATCCTGAATTGATAAATTGTTGACCGCAGTGGCACTCAACAAGTTTGAATCCAAGGCCTCGATGTCCTGTTTCTTTGAACTGCACTGCTTGTTTACACGTTTTACAAATAAGAAACTGCGAAAGAGTACCAAAAACTGTCATGAATTCGATAATTCTATAAAAATGGGCTGGTATAACGCACAAATCTTCATTGGTGGCCGTTGACAATTTACGTGCGGTCGCACTTTGTCCCAGAGTATTGCCATCGTTATCAGAGAACTGGTTGCCATAAAATTTTCGCTTACGAGGCTTCGCCGTTCGTTTAATCTCCTCTTTACTTCCTTTTGGATATGACTGCATATTTTCACTTTTACACCGACAATGTTATTACGCGTTGAAATTCGGAGTACGACTGATGCTCGGAGTCGCATGTAGTGTATGTCGTTTGCCTAGGCTAACAACGAAACCGGAATTCTATTTATGAAGGACGTTCCCCCAAGAAGGTATAAGATTACTCGCCCGAAAACATCTGTTTATTGTCCTTCAGCACGTTGGGCGAAGGGTATCGGTAAAACAAACTTTGTGTCTTTGTCAGCTGCGGATAGATTGCGCGCCCGTATACCTGCGCCTAAAGTCACTAGATAGATAATGTACCGCAATCGTCCGCCATTTTAATTCCAACTACACGGTGTTTTCATCACAATTATGTTCTCTTCACATCTATCACAATATGTAATCTTTCTCAATGAAGATACAACGCAACGCTGCTTCGTAGAATTGCACTTAGTATGTTGATAAGTTGCATGTTTGCACTAAATACACTTCCAACGCCATTTTTATTCCACGTATTTTACCACGGATTGCGGTACTTTATCAATCTAGTGACTTTACCTGCGCCCAAGACGTGCTCCAAAAAACCAGTTTCGCTTCGAGTACGAGATTGGAACTTCACCAGCATATTCTTTGGGTCAAAAAGTACCGATTTAGCAAAAAAATCGATTTTTTGACTCGCTACATCAGAATCCCCCCTTTAAGGCCGTGGCACACGAAAAAACTTAAGCGTTAAGACTTAAGACTTAAGAGATACGACCAATTACAAGTTTTAAGTTTTAAAATGGCTGCTACGTTCTCGACTGTGATTAGTCGCATCTTTTAAGTTTTAAGTCTTAAGGCAGGAGCACAGACTTTTACATAAGCGCATAAACAGATGCATAAGGAATTTGATTGGTCCATTTCCTTATGCACATGCTTATAGACCAATCAAATTTCTTATGCATCTTTTTATGTTCTTATGCAAAGGTCTGTGCTCCTGCCTTTACTGCTTAAGTTTTTTCGTGTGTCAGGGCCTTTATTCTCAATAGAAATAGTACAGGTTATGATATAACTTTAACTTGTACAACATATCTAAGATGTTTCAAAAATGTCTCAGGGATATCTAAAATATATTTTTTTTAGAAAATAACATTACAAATATATTTTTTTCTCACTTATGGTATGTACACCGGTTGCACTTAGTTTGCCCCATAGACCTTATAGATATGGACTGGCAATACGTGCCAGACCGTGTCAGGAGGAGGTTGGAGAGAGAACTATGTTTCTCTCTCTGCTAGTGTACGGAAACATATACTATACAGTGGAACATTGTGATTGGTGCGTATGTAAGATAGAAGTCAAGCACAGAAAACATCTGTTGCATTTATTGTATAAATATTAAAAATACCTTTAAAAATAGTATAACAATTATCTGATTAGTTGAAATATCACATTTAAAGCACTTTTATCGATAAAAGTAAATTAAGAATAGGAGTCTATATGTTTCGAACTGCCGCTTGACTGACATGCGCAAAGCTTACTTCCGTACACTAGCAGAGAGAGAAGTACTGAAAAGCATGCTTTCTCTGTCCAACCTCCTCCCGACACTATTTCTGTACAGAAACTATAGCCAATGGCCAGTCCATATCTATGGCCGGTATTCATAGTCGAATCTTATATTTAAGACCGTCTTAAGTTTATCTGAAGATGCTGTATGGATCATTTCATTGGTTACGGAGTATCTGAAGATACACTTAAGACGGTCTTAAATATAAGATCCGACTATGAATACCGGCCTATAAGGTACCGCCGTATAGTTAGCAAACAAATATGATAAATTTTTTTTATTGCAATCGTTTGGGAAAGTTTAGGAAACCACTTTTAGAGTTTGGGAAATAATAGTTTTTTAATAATTAATGAAAATTAGTTGAGCGTATAGTTATCATTCCAAATAGTGTTCTTTTTCGCTTCTTTCAACGCCAAATCATTTGGGAAATACGCCTGTAATGTTTTTAGAGTTTGGGAAATAATAATTGCATCTCCAAATAAAGTTTCAATGTCATCAACCAGACTTCAAGCCAAAACGCTAGGGATTTTTTGACCATACCCTATATAATGGAAAATGTTTATAATCTTCGATATATCTCATTGTTTTCTAATGTTTTCTATTGCAATCATTTGGGAATCGTTTGGGCAAGTTTAGGAAGGCACTTTCACAGTTTGGGAAGCAATAATTTTTATAATTAACGAAGATTAATGAAGCGTATAGTTAGCAGACATCATGCTAAGGGCCAATTTCTTATTCTTTGATCGCAAGGAAAATAGCAAACTGTGATTGGTCAATTCTACGACTACAATTCATTGTAGACGGTCCTTTATGTGTATTTGTGCTTTGACCTTACACCTACGTTGTATCCACTGGACCTCTTGAATCTCTAGTAGGATATTTACAATAATTTTTTCATAAATTTCGTAGAGCTTTCGAGAAAGTTTGAGTCAGTTATATCCACATTGATCTAATAACAAAGAAAATTCTAGAAAGATTAAGTAAAATGCAAAACATAATGAAATAAAGAAGGAAACATGACATTTGCATCGTTTATCATGTTTCTATTATAAACAAGAAGTTTGCCCTAAAAGAACCAATCATGTTCGATTGCTACTCTAGCTAAAAAGTATATACATGCAACAAATCTAGTGATATTTATGTCAAAATTACATATCTGACATATGAGATACTAAACATTTCAACATTTTCTTGTTAAATTATTATTGTATTATTTCAGTGAACAATATAAGATATTTTTGCATAAGATAAAATAATTTTATTGTAAGTTTATGGTTTTTCCCATCACAAGTTTGTTATATCTTTATTTTCCACATCACAGGCAGTCTGTATACAAAGCATATAGAAGGAAAACGTCTAAGATATATGTTAACTTATAAAAACATTAACAAACAACGCGTATTGTATTTTAATTTCCATTATTGTAAACTGAAACTTTGTATCTATGTACTATGTGATGTTCTCGATATTAAGACGTTTCAATTTGGATACATAATAAATTTAGTTTTTGAAACAATAAAAATACCAAATTGAAAATATAATAATATTCATTTTATTACGTTATATATACATTAGATACTATAATAGAATATTGATACAATATCAGTTACCTGCATTTTAATTATCTTAGTTTAAATCAATTTGTTTAATCATCACTGCGTATTCTGTACATTAATCTATTTATACATATATTTTTCTCTTGTAAGGATCCATGGTTTTCTCCTACTTTTGATCCTAAGAGAAGATTAATGAATCTTAATTAATAACAACCATCATATTATTACCAGTAGTCAGATCTGTCACAACATTCCACGTTTTTTCAACGTCTAGTCCAATTAGAAAATAAAAATAAATGTTAAGTCCTAACTAGGTATTAATAGAGCTAGCTATGATTTAAAGAGTTTACCGAGTAAAAGTTTATAATCACACTTTTACACATGTATCATTTAAATCTTTCAGAAATTTTTATATCTCGAATTTAGCATTAGATTGACCACAATGTGTACAAGAAGACTATGCCGACGACAGTGAGATCCACACATAGGTATACGCAGCAATCAGAAGATATCAGGATTTTTCATGCTGCCAAGGTGAGGAAGTAGTAATGCACATTATGAATATTATTTTTAATTGCTATTGCTGTTATTGAAAAATAAAAAATTCTGAGGAATACTATATGCTGAATTGCTAGTTTTATTTTCTAAAGGTTTTCATAATATCGGAAAAGTATGTCGAATCACTATTTTTTCTCGCCCATCATATCTCTTTGTTTATTATAATATCGCAACTTCCTGCTTTCGATATAAGTTTAAAATTTCTGACATATACATAACTTATTCGGGATTCTAATCAGATATATTAACATCACGTGTGTTTAAAATTCTGCATAGAATATTTTATCACTATAAGTATTTGTATGACGACGAAAAAATGTTAAAAAGTGAAAGATTCTTCGTGCTTGAAATGTACGTTAAAGTAGAACTTGTTAAGAGTAATACAAGAAAACAAAGAAAATCTCTCTTTCTTCTGGATGAAAATCCATAGGATTCACGTTGTATTAAATACGTTTAGTAAAAACATCTAACGCACTGTACATTCAATATTATGCTTACAAATACGGTCATTTCCGCCGTCTTCACAAGTATGTTTTAATCATCATTTTCATTGAAAACCTTTACATACACATATTGCTATTGACTACCATGTTTCCACACATGCGCAATTTATCGATCGGCATATTTTATCTTCCTTTTTATCTGTTGTACTTTAAATGACGCAATGACGATGAAATGTTATAAAAGTTTCCAACCCTAATTGTCGTGTACATAAGAAAAAGTAAATTCGCCTTCTTTCTTGAAATATTCTTCTTTGAATAATATGTACAATGGAGTTCTTGTATATAATGTAAGAAAATAACACCACGCTCGGTCGATCCTGATTGAAGACAATCATCAATGATCGCCTTTGGGGGGATAAGTTCTTCGTTCACGTGTGTGGATCATAAAAAGTCTTTATATATCTTAAGAAATACCCATGGTGGGACTCTCAGCATCCGTTTGGCATGTATTGATTACAATAAATAAATAACGAACTGTTTGATGAATCGAGTGACGCATCATTTCCATGAGGTAAACTGACGAAACAGCTCAGGCTCCTTCACCGTAATCGCGGTCACCTACATTAATACGATCGGGTGCCACGGTTACACTGAAGCCAAGAATTCTGTTATCTACTTTGAATATCTATCCCTTCTTTGGTTTCTTGGATTTTCCCTGAATAAGAAAAGAGATACTTAATATGTAACGTTGTGCACACATCTGCCACAAACTACGTTTACACGGCCAAATTTACGTCGAAGTTACAAGATTGATGTTATAACAACTAACGTTAAATACCGTGTAAACAGTACTTTACGCAGGAGTTATTATACCGGTGTAATAACTCCGGCGTAAAACATGGTTTATACGGCATTTAACGTTACTTGTTATAACATCAATGTTATAACTTTGGCGTAAATCTGGCCGTGTAAACGTAGTCACTGTGTGACATTATGATTCTATTCTTACTTAATATTTAAAAAATATTAATATTAATGTCTAATTTACTTTCTACTTTGCGAATATACCTTTACTTCCTGAAATTGTGCAGGTGCATTTGGATTAACTGCCAGCGCTGGCTTTCACAAATCATCCGATTGTGCCTGAAAACGTTGCGCTGATCGCCACTTGCTTTGTTTCTCCAGGAATTGCTTATTAAATTCCGTGCTCTGCTTAGTGTCACCAAGATACAGGTGAACGTAATTTTTAACCTCATACGCCGATTCAACGTCCCGCACAAATCCAAGAAATGTAGAGATTGCGAATGCATATGTACGTGTACAAAAATTCAAAAATACATAAGAGAATTGTAATTGTAGCACAAAACTTACTATCCACAGACGCCTGTATGCTACTCAACGCTTTATTGCACCATTGTGTAAACTCGTCGGTCCTTGACTGTCATCGAAGATTATAAACATAGGCTAGGGTACAAACATCCCTAGATTTTTGGCTTCACGTCTGGTTGATGACATGAAACTTTATTTTGAGATGCAATAATTATTTCCCAAACTCTAAAAGTGGTTTCCTAAACTTTCCCAAACGATTCCCAAATTATTGAAATGGAAAACAATGAGAAATATCAAAGATTATAAACGTTTTTCCATTATATAGCCTATAGTCAAAAAGTCCCTAGATTCTGACTGCAGGTCTGGTTGATGACTTTAAACTGGATTATGAGGGGAAATCATTATTTCCCAAACTCTGAAAACATTACAAGCGTATTTCCCAAATGATTTGGCGTTGAAAGCAGCGAAAAAGAACACTATTTGGAATGATAACTATACGCTCAACTAATTTTCATTAATTATTAAAAAACTATTATTTCCCAAACTCTAAAAGTGGTTTCCTAAACTTTCCCAAACGATTCCCAAACGATTGCAATAAAAAAAAGATTTATCATATTTGTCTGCTAACTATACGGCAGTCTATAAGGTCTATGGTTTGCCCATAGGATTCACTGCGGGACCAACATGGCGGTCAGCCAATCAGCAAGTGAGACTCCGATTGCGCTTTTCTTAAGCCCCGAACACAATGCAAGGAACAGGCAATAAGAATAGGGAATAGAATCGTCTGTTTCATGTCAGTGCACAGATTCCACTGTGCGCTGAAATGAAACAGACGATTCTATTCCCTATTCTTATTGCCTGTTCCTTGCATTGTGTTCGGGGCTTTATTATTTAGGACTCTAGTCACTACATTTGCAGCTGGAGCCATCTACATGCGAACAGCGGAAATTAACCGAAACACCTAATATTTAATGCAAAAAATCTTGGTGGATTAAATAATATGTAAATTGCTATAATAGTACGGAAGGCAATTAAAAAAAATAAAAATGATTATAATTTCAAAGCGGTTTATGCAATCAATATAACAATTTACCCGATTGAAATGCTAGTTAACTTAACAGAACATAGATGGCAGTTGCTGGGATAGACCGTGATGTACATACAACAGGCAAGTTAAAAATATATTCAAATTACAGATTCTTGCACGGAGAAAATTAATTAAAAATAATTTTGCTAAACTAGCAATTTGTTTAGCTGTAAGAATAAAATAAGTTCTGTTCTATTAAATACATTATGCTGTAATATTGAATAATTTTAATAATTTATAATAGCAAAATTATTTTATTCTTATATAGCTAAACAAATTGCTAGTTTAGCAAAATTATTTTAAATTAAATGTAGGTGCTTATGGCATAAAAGAAATTCGTGAACACGTTTTATCGATGTTTTATTATTATGATTTACTTCAGCAAAATTTCACTTTTATAATACTCAACAGTTTGTGAATAACTGAACAGGACCAGTAGCGCTATATCTTCACGAGGATCTTAAGCTCTCAATTGAAAAATCTCCAAATAGCAAACTTGAGAATTTTACCTGAGATTACAGGTATTTCGGTATAGGAAGCTAGGATTAATATGTGTTAATATGTGTTAACATAATATTATGTTAATAAATATTTTTTATATTAGTATTTGAGTTTTTTTCGTAACAAAACCGATAACATTTAAAAATATTTGTATAGTGGAAAAATATTTTGTATTGTCCAACAATTTCTTAATAATATCATTATTAAAATTCATTATTATTATGAATATTTGCTATTAAAAACACGCTGTTATTTTTAAATTAACTAATTACCTTTAAATAATGATGATAATAATAATAATAATAATAATGGTATTACTAAACGAATACCATGACAAAATTAAAATACCATGGTAAAATTAAAAGAAGATTAAAAATATGAAGCAATTGATGAATGAGACGCAATTTGATCATAGTTTGTAATTACTTCATATCTTTATCTTATAACGGAAAACGAATAATGAAACGGGAAGAGTTAAAAATGCGTTGCGGTTTACCACTTCTCTGCCTATCCGATATTATCGCATGATAATTAAAAATTTTACTCTATGCATTCTAATTGTATACGTATCAAGATCGCGCAGAATCGAAGTGATTCTTAAGGGGAGATTCTCATGTAAACAGCCAAAAAGAAGTAGATTTTTTGGAATTTTTTTTAAAGAAAGTATTTAGTCAAAGTATCTCAAACTTTAGTAATACATTAATATATGAAAAAATACGGTAAAATTCCTGTTTAGGGGATCCACCTCCGATGACCTTGACCTTGACATATGTTGTCAAGGTCAGTGTCCTGAGTGACCTTCAGAAGGTTTCAGTCGTCGCTCGTTGTTTACTAAAAAGTTATTAACAAAAGAAGTTTAATGATTTTGCACGAATTTTCAGCCGTCCACGACAAGGTTTCAGCCGTCCACGACAAGGAAAAGGTTATATTTTCCGAAACTGGAGCCCCGGACACATACGCTCAGTTTCAGCCCACTTCGCGGGAGGGCGGGGGGCAGGGGCTTCGCCCCTCCCCCCCCCCCGCCAGAACCAGTGTAACAGATTTTACCGTAAAGATTTTGATCACCTGGTACACGGCACGGATCCCGGCGGGCGGAGGGGCTAAACCCCTCCCTCCCCGTCCTCCCGCGAAATGGACTGAAAACCGAGCGTATATGTCCGGGGCTCCAATTTCAGAAAATATAACCGGTAATTATACACATAAGGAGACGTAAGTTTCGAAAATATAGTAGCTAGTGCGGGTTAAAAACGAGCGTAGTACAGAAACGTATAATTCGTGTAAAATCATTAAACATTTTTTGTTTATAACTTTTTAATAAACAACGAGCGATGACTAAACCCTTCTGCGGATTACTCAGGAGGATGATCTTTGTAATATATGTCTAAGTCAAGTCTTGCTTCGCGTGGACAACTGAAAATTCGTGCAAAATCATTAAACTTCTTTTGTTAATAACTTTTTAATAAACAACGAGCGACGGTTAAAATCTTTTTTACATTACTCAGGAGGGTAACCTTGACAACATATGTCAAGGTCAAGGTCATTGGAGCAGGCTCCCCTAAACAGGAGTTTTACCAAAAATACAATATAAAAATATTTTTTTGGTTAAAAAAACATGTATATAAATATAGATATGGACGCCGCCTTCAGCGGCTTCGACGTCGCAGGCGTCAAACGGTGTGCATTCTAGCATCCGCTGTAATGGTCTGAAACTGAATAATAAAAAGATATTTATTAATTATAGATCAATACGCATCGTTTGAACCTCATTGAGCAAGAAAGAAAACTAAATTGAAAAGAATAGCGACATTTGAAAAACAATTGCAGTTTTTCCATAAAAATTTTTATTTTTATTGTGAAATAAAAATTATTTACTTTAAAAATTATGTTGATTTTTGAGGTTCATTCGATGAAAAATATAATTTTCTACATGTAGAGCACCGGAAGAATCCAATCGGTCTAATATTTTTTTAGTTTTCCTGTACACCAGTTTGAAAAAAGTGATTTTGAGAAAAACGCATTTAAAGTTTTCGATTATAAAAAGTAATGCTTTTCAATACTTACAGTCCTAATCGGCGATTCCAGGGCCATATAGTAGGCTTAGAAAATCGGTTCCCATTGTAAAGAGTATGCAGACTCTTATGACGCCGCGCGGATACAGCGACAGGAGCGACGAAGCCTCAGCAGCTCGAAAGAAGCTCGAGCTGCTCAAAAAGAAATTAATTTACAACAGCAGCAGTTATACGAGGACGCAGAAGGCCTATATACTTAAAGGTCGAATATCAACCTGTACTTTAGGGACATATTTTCCACATATATTAGAGTTGATTTAAGCAAAAACCAAAAAATCGATTTTTTTGACCTGTTACATGAGAATCCCCCCTCTTAATATTCGCACATAGACTATAAAACAGATCATTTACCATCAAATACACCCAG
Organism: Ooceraea biroi; assembly: GCF_003672135.1. NCBI lineage: Eukaryota > Metazoa > Arthropoda > Insecta > Hymenoptera > Formicidae > Ooceraea > Ooceraea biroi. Next base: position 8,051,236 of record NC_039514.1, on the reverse strand, counting down.
ATAGCACAATGGATTCCTAACGTATTCCAGAAGTTTTCTTTTTTTTTAATTGTAATTCCTTAAGGAAATGCTGGAGTTGCTAGTGAACTATTTTTTCACTATAGTGATGGTAATTGCAGTTTCGAAAATTCTCTTTATTGCTTGTGCAGAATAAAAAATCCTTTTCCATAAATGAAGTATAGATAGAAAGAAAGTCCTGTAGAGCGGACTTTCTTTCTATCTATACTTCATTTATGGAAAAGGATTTTTTATTCTGCACAAGCAATAAAGAGAATTTTCGAAACTGCAATTACCATCGCTATAGTGAAAAAATAGTTCACTAGTAACTCCAGCATCCCCTTAAGAATACATAGGAGTATACTTTAAGAATGTATCAGGAAGTTACATGCACCATAATTGGACTTCCTGACAACTTTTTAGAGTATTCATTTCGAAGTACTCCTCATCAACAGATGTATACTTTATGAATTTAAAAAGAACAGTGTTTGAGAACAGAGAAAGAACTTAAAAATATGCACTAAAAACAATGATTACGTACGTTTACACATCACCTTTTATCAGGTCTAATAACATCCGTACTTCTACAGCCACCTTCTAAAGAATGGAATGGCTGTATTTGGCCAGCTTTAGAACTACGAATGTATTAAACCTGATTAAAAGTGACGCCTTCACGGAAAATAACTTATAGTAACTACTGAAATTACAACTATTGAAAACTATTAGTGCACATTACATTAGTAATTTCGCGCACTGTTGAAATTCGCACTAGTAGTCTGCACTAGTAGTCTGCACTAGTAGTCACATTTAAAAAAATTAATTTTCACCTATTTATCAATTAATACACTTTTACTATATTCACTCCTGAGCTTTGCTATTTGATATAATATATGTATACTCTACAAATTTTGTTACTTAAAATTTTCTTCTTACCAAGGGATTCAAACCTGAGTCGTTGAGCGCCGCAATCCTCATCCTAGTCCACTACGCTATCAAGTATATCTGATGAGCGCGTTTTAAATTCTTGTTATATACAACTTATACGACAGTGTGCTCTTAACGTTATCTCACAGTAGTGTAACGTATCATTCTTCGCCGTTTCGATTAAATTTGTGACAGTAAGAAATATTATTTGTAATAATGTTAAATTTATGGCATGTAAAAGAAGATAAAATTATTTATTTATTCATGTAAATCATTCTCAGTATTTGAATCTCTATAGATTCTCGAAAACTAGAAAGATTTGAAGGTTTATCTACAGTTTCAACTAAATAATGAATAAAATATAAGAATTAAAGAACAATCAGTTAAACTTGCATATAGCGATAAATAGGATTTTACATACTTGAGGAATAATCAGATTGTGTAACACTCTTCAATGCAGATTTAACAAGACGATGTTTCTGGACGCGTTCGCGAATTTTTTAAGATATAACATGACTTTGTTAAGATATGTACTGATTACAATATACAATTCAGTATACATTTAATGAGTATAATCTCATACAGCACAGAAGCTTGCACCAACATTGCAGCAACGTTGCAACGTTGCAAATTGCAATGCAACAGTACAAAGACATTGCAGAGATATATATCCGCAAAATACCAGCACATTTGTAGCAACATGACATTAATATTTAGGAAACATTGCACAATCAAAATTTGTAATTAATTAATATTAATAATTCATTTTATTAAAACATTGGAGTCTTCCTATCCTAACGAGATTCGTCCAAATCTATTCGACCAATGATGTATGATGACCAGAATCTGAACTCGGTAATATGCGGATGCGGTGTTTATCTCTTTCGACTATTTAAAGAACATGGTGGTTGTATGACGCGAGCATCATTCTAAAAGAAAGTAGTTACGTAAAAGAAAAAGGTAAGTACTTTTTTATAATATTATGTCTCATTATAGCACTTGTGTGCTGTTAAAATCTTGTATCTATTAATGTTCGGAATTGCATTAAAGGAATTTTCGGAAACCGAATCGTCTGAGAAATTGATCATTCGAATAGCTGTGCGGGTGATGTTTGTCTCATAAAGTCATTCGAGAAGTTTCGAGAGTTGAAATCGAGAAGGAAATTCGGGACAAATATTTTCTTTCTACGCTGTTTGTCCCGCAAAATCGAGACAAACATCAACCGCAATCTAACCGTTCACTCGCGATTTTTCTTAGGAGACATGCGCGAGGAGATGACGTCAGACGGCGACGGTCAATCGCTCGGCCTGCGGCTCGCTCCGCGCATGTTCCTTATCATCGGGCTGCGTGAGGCCCAACCATGTGCCAATCGCATGCGGCACACGGGGGTCACCCCCAAAACTTTGAAATCGATTGGGCCTAGCCAAAATTCACGGGTTCTACAAATAGAGCTCCAAGCGATCCGCGGACTCACTTCACAGTCAGTCTGCAAAGTATCAAAAGTTTTCTGGCAATCAACTAATCGCAAAGTCTGTCTCTTTCAGTGCGTGCAAATTCCGTCGCTCGCGGAATCGTCACGGTGATAAATTCCGTCGCTTGCGGAATCACCACGTTGATACTTTCCGTCGCTCGCGGAATTAAAACGGCGATTTGAACTTGTATATAGTGTACATAATTTATTTCAATTATATATAACTTTGTGCCGTTACAACAGACGCTTTCTTCTTTTGTGGTTCGTGGATGTGCTATCCGTCCCGTAATACCTCACGTACGTAACAATTAATTATAATAGAGAATCTCTATTTGCCTATCTCACGGTTTATATCACTATAACCTCAAAATTATGGAAATTCATTAGGAAACTGCATATTAATAGTTGTAATATTTTTAATAACTTTTTCTGTTATAGAAGCTGTTCGTGAAATACACAATCATGCTACTGATGCAGAAATTGCTGAATGCATTTTCAAGTGGCTTGCTCAAGCTCCGGTTAGGATTGAGAGATCAAAGTATGTCATTTTACATATAATTCTATACATACTTGCAGTATATGTATATTTTTATGTAATTTTATGCTAATATATGAATTTTAATTCCTATTTTATTTTTATAGGCAACATACAAACAAAAACGAAGAAGATTCAATTATTTAATTAAAGGAAAAATATTTTAACATAATTAAAGGAAAAATAATATCTCAAGAAGAGGATTTTTAAGTTTTTTTTATAAAGAACAGTTACTTTTTTATAACAAAAATAGAGAAAATGTTTATTTCATTTTTTATTACTATTGTTATATTACATATAATTGTCTATTTATGTTAATAAATAAAAATATTGAAATTATATAAATAAAAATATTTAAAGTATATAATAACGAATAATTATAATTATTGCAAATTCATTACATTACAATATTATTATGATGTTTCATTGCAATGTTCCGAAAAGCGGACATTTTCACATTTCTGCAATCCCATAGCAATGCTGCAGAAACATTTCGCAGTGAATTTGCAATGTTGCTACGTTGCGGCGGAAGATTCCTGCAATATATATGCAATCTTTGCGTGCTGTATGGGATGTTTCCACTAAGATATATATTATAATACCTAACAATAATAATACTATTCGGCAGTGATAAACAACAATATATACACAAGAATATAGACTGTTGAACACTAGAAGAAATAATGTTCACTATTGGTTAATATTGCAAACTTCTGTACACTATTAGTTCGTATCATTAGTTGGCATTATTAGTTGGCATTATTAGTTCGCATTAGTTCACATTATTAAATAATTGGTATACTAGTAGTGTATATCACATTCCAATGATTCCCACTAGTTAAGAATAATCAATAGTTAAGAACTGTATAGTGGACACTACTTATTACTAATGCAACACTAATCATTATAATAGTGATTACTGCTTAAAACTATTAGCGTTCAATAGTTACTATTAGAAATGCAATAGTTCTTTTCCGTGAGGGCGTGTAAACGTGTACAACAACATATAATTTCACTAATGTTGTATATAATAATTACGTCTATTTTTTTGCCATCTCGATAATTCATTGAATGGTTTTACTCGACGTTTCATTTTTGCAAACTAAAGTTTCAATGCAAATAATGTAAAACGTTAGATTAAATAGGTTAGAAGTAGCAGAAATTTGTATAAATATATTTAATTACGTCCAATCATATACACTCATAATTTATAACTGTGGATTTGGTTTCTCGTTGCGAATATCTCGTCAATATATAACAAATAATGCACACTCGTAAATATAACGTAACACTTCACTACGATTCCGCGGATGCCGTATCATTATACCTACTTCTACGATTTTCAACTACACGTTTTCAAAATCATGTAATTCTCCATTTAGGATATTCCTCACGAATTCTTAGAGTATTCGCGTACTGAATCGTGAAGTATTTATTATCATGAACTTATAATGAATACTTATGTATACTTCTAGATGAATTTGATTGTGAGCAATTCTTAAAGAATTCTCCAGATATTCATCTCTCTATTTCTGTAGGTACTCTTTAAAATGAATTCATTATGAACTTCTATTCACCTTTGCGCTATCTGGGCAGGTTATAGCAGTTACTACATGTATCATAATATACATGATATAAATATAGAAGTAACATGTAATATAATGAATGATGTACCTTATTTATATTGTGGTTACATAACATTTACATATATAATTACAATAATTGTGCTTTACATGAATAACATTATGTGTACGTGGGTCATAACACGTATGATTAACATTCTTGTTATATTATATACTAGCATCCCCCGTCACGCGGGCTTCGCCCGCAATATTATGTGTAGAATTAAATAAAAACACATTTTACCCCTTCTCACCCGTTAGGGGTGGAATTTCGGAAAACCCACCCTTAGTGAGCACCTACGTGATAGTAGGAATATACCCTTAAAATTTCAAGTCGATAGGTGCAGTGGTTCGGGCTGCACGTTGATGAGTCAGTGAGTGGTATTTGGCTTATATATATATAGAAGAAGATTATGTTTCATTGTGACAATATAATATTTATATAACTGTGTTTGCTATGAGGTTTGTTCGCGTCGCAGTGTACACCAGGGAGCACTTGGGTCACGGATAAAATGACAGTATTGGTCATTGGAGCGCGTTGGGGCGAATAGAAGCATGTTGGAGTAAGCGACGCGAACAAACTTATGTTGTTAAGGGGAAGCTGGAATCGTCTGTATTACCGACGGAGTGAGTAATTTTGTTTTAATAGATCTTTTCATTGATTACGCAAAATGAAAAATCCTTTTGCACAATATTAAGGACCTAATCTTGGCTGCGTTCCACTTGACGCTCGCAACAATCGCGAACGTCATTCTGTCTTTATTGCTCACTGAACATTGAATAAAGATAGAATGACGTTCGCGGTCGTTGCGAGCGTAAGTGGAACGCAGCCAATGTGCTCTGTTTCACTCTTGGCCATGATTTCACATCCGCACATATTCACAAAATTTTCAGAACAATGAATATTTTTTACTACGCTTCTAACTTCAATTCTAAAAGTATCCTCGTATTCATTTATCGTATCTCTAGTGTGGAAGGCAGTCATTTTGTACATACTAAGTGCTCAATTTTTATTATTGTACGACATTCAGCGATAAGCCTATAAGCTAACTATAATTTTTGATTTTTTTCCCGTTTCAACCATAAAGTCTTGTTTTCTACACTTCATTATTGTGTGTACTTTCATCCTGCAAAGGGAGTTTTCATTCTGTGAATTCAATAAAAAAATCCATTTCTTGAAAAATCAGTAATTTCGTCGGTAATACAGACGACTTCAGCTTCCCCTTAAGTGTATATTCAGATACTCCATAGCCAATGAAATGATCCATACAACATCTGCAGATAAATTTAAGACGGTCTTAAAAATAAGATCCGACTATGAATACCGACCATAAATTACATTTTGCAATCTTCCGCAATATTAATAGGATATATTAATATTAATAGGAATATTAATAGGAAAATATTAATAATTTAATAGAGGCTTTCATAAATAAGGCGTTATTCGGTTTCTTTAGTTATTCATTTGACGCATGCGCTCTCACCTATGTAAAAATTACGTATGTACATACTTGATTGGTCCGTCTGATAAGCAGCAGTACGCGGTCTAGTGTATTATATAAAAGTCTGTAGAACGACATCATCCGTGCGTGTTCCATACAGGCGATGAGTGGCGCTGCTGCGTATATGCTCGTGTTTATTGAATGAGTACGCCGTCACATACGGTAGAGACACCATGTTACCAGTCGACTACGAACGAACGGTTAGTGGACATCTTTAGATGTGGGAATGTGCATGGTATCAGGCGCGTATATGTCGAGTGTACAAAAACGTGCGTGTCGCGAATCAGCATAGGGAGTACCGTTGCGATTTACCTTATACTCGTGGTGACTGTCAGTGCGTCTTCATAAAACATAGAGCATTCCTGTGTTACCATGGGCTGAATGCTGCCGTGCCGTGTAGCTGTCAGATTGCACGCACGTACGCATGCATACATACATGCATCCACGCATCCACGAGAGTGTGAGACCAAGAAAAAAGATCCACATTCCCTAGAAGTCGAGAAGCGACAAAACAGCAATAGATGAATAATCGTAGTGAAAGCGAGAATACTGTCCGTTATTTTTCTCTCTTTTTTCTTTTTCCTTTTATTTTCGCGGTGTCTACGCGTAAACAAAGGACTCGCAACAACGAGAAACACATATATACACATTGAGTTCGATCCACCTGATGTTCGATCGCCAACGATGGAGCCCGAGGAACCTCTAATGCAAGGAATACTGCTATTACCGCCGCAGGGAATGTTGGGCCAGCTCAAGGTTGGTTCGTGTCGCGATAACTCGCGGAACGCGTATCACGCATCGTAGTGTTGCGCGATATCAGGACGGCGCGTCATCCGTAAAACGGCTGTTTGTCCTGTTCTTTCTCCTTCTCTCCACTTCCACTTCCTCTTCTTCTTCTCTAATTTCTTCTCTTTCTTTATCCTCTTCGCTATTTTTTTCGCCTTTTGGAAGTCGTTGGAACTGTTCGATTTGCAACAGGTGTACACGTGTGACGAGCACAATTGTTTTGCACAGTTGTCCCTGTACAGCCAGTTCAAGGATATTTACAGGGAATGGTTTATAGAGTTTTTTATATTATTATTTATTTTATTTTATTTATTTTATATTAAGATTACTTAGATTCTTTTACATTAAGCAGTTCAATTCTTTTTTGGACTTTATTTTCTTTATCAATCTCTAATTTTATAACGGATGTTTTAGATATATATTTGTACAAAGAGATTTGTAGTCTGATTACATGTTCTACAGAATAAATGGGACAAGATAGATTATTCGATTTTTGACTTAAGATAAGCTTGTAAGAGACAAATAAATTATCAACAAACAGACAAAAAGTCAGATAGTTATATTCAATACTTAATAAGCAATACGCTAAATAATAAGCTTGGGATCAGAATAAGATTAACAAATTCTATAAGTAAAAGTGCTTGTAAAAGAATTGTTAACAGTTTCTTTTACTCATTTGCCCATTTGTTTCTAGAAAACATGGCACAAGAGATTCTGTCAACTCTTTAGAACGAGTAACTATGGGATCAAGCGTGTCGAAATCTATGATAATCAAGAGGAAGCGATATTGCAGTCCCACTCACCGCGCATCATCACGTTAGATGCCTGTATAAAAATTGCCCCTAGCAACCAGTCGCACGTCTTTGTTGTATGTATTTTCTTTCTCTTTCATCTCTTGCATTTATATTTAACTTAATTTACATTTATAAGTACTATAGGAATTATTAAATCGCCAGTCAGTTATTAAAATTGCTGATATTTTATATTTATTGATTTATATAGATTCTAATTAACATTCATAATACATTCAAAATATATAGTTGCATGATATTTTATCCATAGTTGCCATGGTTTCAATTTTATGATTTTGTGACTTTCGTAGATAATTTTCTTGACAGACGTATATAAATCTTTGACTATGCTATTTCTGATCTTTTTTGAAAAAAATTTTATAATATCTATTTTTTTACTATGCACAGGTGGTGACTAAATCAGGAGTACACTATTTCGGCTGTTACTCAGAGATGGAGATGACGCATTGGATCACGGCATTTCAGTTGGTTGCCTTTAAGGATAGTGTGTCGAATCAAACGATAGAGGAGAACAACGATCTGTACTGCACGAGTGGGGAAGGCGTGTTCTCTGTTAAAGTCGTGGAGACAGACGCGTCTAAGCGGTGTGGATTGGAGGCAAGAAACTACACACTAGTAATTGCCGCGGTGGACATGAAACTGATGGACGGTGACATCGTTCTGTTCACGTGGCCGTACAGATACATCAGACGATACGGATATAGAGACGGGAAATTTATCTTCGAAGCTGGAAGGAAATGCGAGTCCGGCGAGGGTTCTTTTCGTTTGGAGCACGGTAGCCAGCAGGAGATCTTTCGATGCATGTACGCTAAAATGCGATCCATGAAGAAGTTGTTGAACGAAGAGAATAATCCGAGCATAGAATGCAATGACGCTCAATACCACGCGGCTTTATCTATGGAAGCTGGCTCCAGAGCGGCGTTACCGCCGTCCCCGAATAATTCTAGCAATTTGATCGAGATAGATTTTCCTACTCCGCAGAATTCCCAGAAAGCCTTTTTAACTTCGTCAAACGTGGATTCTACAACTTCATCGAGTAGATTATCGAGTAAATCTAAACCCGCTAAACCACCAAGAAAATGTGCCTTCAATCTGCTGGAGAAGAAAAATCTCGATCCGGAATTCTCGGATGTGCCCGCATGCGGGGAATATATAACCCTGAGTCAAACCAACTCACCGGAATTGTCTCACAAGAGCATCGGCAATGTTATACAGGAGGAAGAGGAGAAGCATCCGTATGACTTGGTGGAGATTAGAAACGACGCTTGGAGGACGCACGGTATCGACAGCGTGCATCACACCGAGAGAGTATTATCAGGCTTACCTAGCGAGAAAAAACAGGAGAACGACAATGACGATTTGCAATATGAGGTCATGATGCCGATACGTAATCACGATATGCCATTCCAGAATTCGTGCGCGAATAAATGCGGCATCAACGATACCGCGATCGCCAAACCGGCGATACAAAATATTGCCAAGATGGACGAATCGGATTACGATAAATTGGAGCACTTCGGATCCGTCTCGAAACTTAGTCAGAAATCTACGTACAAGTACACGAATTCGTCACAGAGCATACATTCCAACGCGTCTCACGGGGAAAATTCGAATTGCGGTCTCGTTAATCCAGCGTGGTCCAATTACGACATCGTCGAAGACATGACTGCCGTTAGATTAGCCGATGACAGTCACCTCGGCTACGGGATTATTCGGAAGAAGACGGATCACTCTGAGATGACTGCTGGTAATGCCACAAGTGGCCCACAACACAAAGTTTTTAACAACAGTGAATATGCGATCGTATCGAAACCAAAAAGAGTGTAAAATGCGCGAATATTCGGACACCAATTCATGCTACAATCATGCAATGAATTCCTTTTATAACAATCTTTTAGAAATCTTTATCTTTTCGTAATTAATTTTAAGTAGTACGAAAGATATACTAGTCTGTGCCACGTGGCTATAATATTATATATAATAATCATTTCTCGTTTCGCGAAATTTCTGATATACAGGGTTGCCCGATAATAGAGAGGTATCAACGTTCGTGAGATAATAGAGCGGGTTGAATTAAGTGGGAAAGTTTTGTGTCATTTTTTAAACATCTCGAAATTTTATTCTTTAAAAATGATACAGAATTTTTTTCCTCAACTCATTCTATCATCTCACGAGTATTGGTATCATCATTACCGGATATCCTGTATAATTATTGCTTCATTACAAAACGATACAAACAATTCTCGTATTGTCACTTTACCCGGTACCTATTTTTCTACATCTACTTTTTATAAAGATACTAGTCTTATTAATTATTCTGATGGTATTTAGACAAGACTAAACATCTAAAAATTGCATACACCGTGCCTTTTTAAAGATATATATTTTTTAACATTAATTAGGAAAGCTCACAAAGTGATTAAGATTTAATCAATATATATAGTTGACTGATTTATGAAAACACATATATAACACCTTACAAAGTGGAAGCATATTTTAGAATTAATGCCAAATTTATACTAAATTATCGTAAACGCGCGCACATTGAAATCTCTATCGACGCATGTGTGTATGCGTGCGCACGCGCGCGCATGTATACATACATACATACATAGATACATAGATATATTCGTGTACTTATAAATTCATTATTATATATTTTATTACTACTGTTACAATTTGGTTTGTAGACAGTGCCAGGCTTGGCGTCCAAAGGGCTATTTCAACATAAAAAAAATACTATTACAACTATCCATTATCATTATACTACTACATTCATTTTTATTATATATAAACTTTATTAGATAACCAAACTGCCTAAAGCCAAGGACTTGGTTTAAAAATTGATCTTGTTCTATTCTTTCATTCACTCTCCTACGCTCACTCGCACACACATACACTCTCTCACACCCCATCTCGCACCCTTTGTTCCTCTCTCTCTCTCTTTGCTTTTTGATGTCTCTCGTAATTCTTACTGTCTCTCTATTTCTCCCCTCATCTAATATATCCTTTACTCTCATCTCTTTCTTGTCATTTATGTACTTCATTACGTGCTCCGCTGAACTCTCCTCCACAGATCTTGCATCTTTTTTTTTCCTCTGTATCCCAATATCTATTTTTCTCTTCCTCATTATGCTTTTATATTTTGTATCTCTTATCCTTCCTTCTATCCATTGTCCTAATTTTTCTCTTTCCCTCCCTTTTATAATACTGTGTTTGCATTTCTCTCTCCCTCTCTCTCTCTAATTGTAAATGACCTTCCGAATTAAATCCGTTTTGATTGTAGAATCTTGTTTTTTCTTCTTCTATTCTTTTATACGTTTCTTTTTCCTTTACACGTTCTACAACCTTTTCTCGTTCTTGATCGTTTTTTTTTTCATAACTAACTGTCCTGTACCAGTGCACCCTGCTATCGTTCCTGTCTATGTCCGTTTCTTTATAAATAATGGCGTCCGGTGTACAGCAATCAAGATTCAGTGTCCATTTTACATATTTCTTTTGTACCTTCTCTAAATCCTCACTTCCTTTCCATCCCCATATATTATTATTCCTAACACTAAATATCTAAGTAACATCATCTTCCTCTCTTGAAATCATCTTTAAACTTAGGTTCACCTATCCCACACTTGTTTCATTACCATATTCATTTTCCTCTTCAGTTCCTTTATACGCCTTTCTTCCTTCCCGTTCTTTCTTAACCACACGCGCGCGCGCGCATACACACATACCCAAACACACTTTTATTACATTCATAGTATAATCTATGATTATATTTGTCATTTTGCTATACATAGAGAAAATTTTTGTTGAATGCGTAATATCATGCTAAAAATTATTGTATTTGTACCATATAATTAGTTTAGATATTTTTACATTAAAACTGGAAATTACATATTACAGGAAATAAAACCACTAATCTTTTCATTGTTATCAGTGTCTACAGACATTCGACGAAAATGGTCATTCAAAATGTGTACGACTAGTACCTACAGGCGCCTAGTAGTAATCAATTGCCGAGTATGATCAACGTCTGTAGGTGTTTAATTCCTTTCTTATCCGTAATATGAAGACAATATTAACAAGTATGTATCATGACGATTGCCATCAGCTCAGCCATACGTAGCAAGCGATTTGCTTTCGTATGGCTTGCAACTAAATGATTGTGTAATTAATATAATTTTTCTGATATATATTTTATTGATATATTTTTTAATATATTTTAAATGTCTCAGACAGAATAGAGAAAATATAACAGATCTTCAACTTACGCGAGTGCCAATATTTTCCAGAAAAAAAATGTCTGTGTATCTCAAGACGAAAATGTTATTGTATGTAGATAAGATATATATATATATATATATATATATATGATTTATATATATGATTTATATATATGATTTATTTGAACGATCTACGCGAAATTTGATATAAATATGTAAATATTTTGATACACAAATGTTTTTGTAAAAATATATGTTTGTGAAGGTGATTAATAGATCATCACAATTGAATTTGTACTTGTAGATATTTAATGTTATTCTGATGCAATTTACCATATATTTATAATGAGTCTCCAATTCAGTTCAGCCGATTGTTTTAATGCTTTGCGAATTATTTTATGGAATTGGAATTCTAAACGATATCAAAAAGCAGAAAATTTCGTATTTAAGACGTTATATCTCAATATGCATAAATACGTATCTTATTCTTAATTCTAACTTAACATCGAATCTACAATGTGAGGTAATAGTTTATACGTTATGTATAATGACCATTTTTTATTATATAGATGAACGAATGTAAATCGTATGTGCCCAGCAAACAAAATGCGAGCAATATGTTAGCAGATTGGCAACAGATTTCCACAAAAGTTGCTAGCAGATTGGCATCCGTTATGTCCGCATACGGCTTATAATCTGTTAGCAGATCCTGCTTACAGAATCTGAGAGCAGATCAGCGGCAGAAACCGAGCAGACTCTGCTAACAAGACTCAAAGTCAGATTGTCGACAGAAACCGAGCAAGATCTACGCGCGCGGAATCTGACGGCAGATTGACAGCAGAAACCGAATAGAATCTGCAGCTTTTGGCCATTCATATTTACGATATACAGGGTGAGTCACAAAGATGGGTACTCCTGAATATCTAAGAGGGGTTACGTTGTTGAAAGAAATGTTATATACGAAAGTTGTAGGGTTCAGAGGGGGACACCTGATGGTCACCTTGACTCTGACCTTGGAGTCAAATTTAGGGTTCATGTGAAGGTCAACTTTGTTTTCTTAAATGGAACTCCTTATAAAATATTGCATATTTAGATTCTACGGGAAAAAACAAGTAAATTTTATCTGAAACATTTCTTTAAAAAATGCTTCTATCAAAAGTTATAAGCATTTAAACCTTAAAGTAGAATGCATTGAAATTAATGATAAATTAAATAAAAGACTTTATCGTTTTGTTCTTTTACTTTATTAAATGTTCGAACTGGTGTCCATTAACATCTAAACACTTATTAATTCTTCTTACAAAACTTTGCCTAACTCTAAATAACATTTCTGGGATCACGCTAGCGCAAGCTTCACGTATTCTTTCTTTTAAGTCTTCATTCTTTGCAAGGGTAAACTACAAAAACAATAATGGCCTTAGGGTATGTACTCGATGTTAACGGAAAGAAACATAAACTCACACATTTATCAGAAAATGTTAATACAAATCTATTTAGTTTTGAGCTGGTTTTCATGCTATCAAGTTCGAACATCTCGAACGAAGAATACGTGAAGCTTGGCCCCAGAAATGTTATTTAGAGTTAGGCAAAGTTTTGTAAGAAGAATTAATAAGTGTTTAGATGTTAATGGACACCAGTTCGAACATTTAATAAAGTAAAAGAACAAAACGATAAAGTCTTTTATTTAATTTATCATTAATTTCAATGCATTCTACTTTAAGGTTTAAATGCTTATAACTTTTGATAGAAGCATTTTTTAAAGAAATGTTTCAGATAAAATTTACTTGTTTTTTCCCGTAGAATCCAAATATGCAACGTTTTATAGGAGGTTCCATTTAAGAAAACAAAGTTGACCTTCACATGAGCCCTAAATTTGACTCCAAGGTCAGAGTCAAGGTGACCATCAGGTGTCCCCCTCTGAACCCTACAACTTTCGTGTATAACATTTCTTTCAACAACGTAACTCCTCTTAGATATTCAGTGGTACCCATCTTTGTGACTCACCCTGTATGTTAAAGCATGTGTTTACTTTTAACACACTATAAATTGGCATTTTATATTACATTTTTATTATTAGCATTTATATATGTGTTAAAAGAACGCATTAGTTTGTGTGTTAAATTAAAGTACATTTGGCTTGATGTGTCTTTCTGACAGTTCGTTGCATAATCTCTCTCTTATTGTTAATTTATTCTAATCTGAAGTCCGAATTTTGCTTTCGAACTTCAGATTGCTTGCGGCGTGCGTGAACTACATGGACGTTGTCCATGGGAGCCTCTGTGCCGCAAGTGCAAAAATTTTCAGAAAAATTAATCATGCCAATTATCATGCCAAGGCGCATATATTAACTTATAACTGTTAGGCTAAATCTTAACATCGAGTAAGAACTCGATGTGTGCACCGCATAGCGGTGCGAAGCGAAAACGCATATTCCTAGCCATGTAAATTTGAATAGTGTCAAAAGCTGCAGATCCTGTTCGGTTTCTGCTGCCAATCTGCTGTTAGACTCCGCGCGCGCAGATCTTGCTCGGTTTCTGCTGCCAATCTGCCGTTAGATTCCGCGTGCGCAAATCTTGCTCGGTTTCTGTCGACAATATGACTTCAAGCCATCCCAGTGTTTTAAAGACGTCTTTGGGACATGTCCTAAAGACTTCGAAAATCGAGTCATAAGACGTCCTTAAGGACGCAAAAAAGATGCCTTTCTGACAATTTCGTAAGACGTCTTAGCAATTTCATGACGACTTTAAGACATCTTTAAGACGACATAATGTTGTCTGGGATGTTTGCAGATTCTGCTCGATTTCTGCCGCCAATCTGTTCTTAGATTTTGTGAGCAAGCTCTGTTACATGGTATTTGTCGAATTAATCGTTAATAACAACTTCTGTATCAAATTTGTTGTCTTTTGGCTGGCAATAGTTGATAGCAGATAGTTGGCATCATCTGCTTTCGGCAGACTTGGCTCTCTGGGTGATAACGGTATTCAAAAATAAAAAGATATTATCTTATGTATATTTTTTTATTTGCATAATTTCTTTTATGAAATTGTATATAGAGTATGTATCGTTATCATTTGAAGAACTTCGTTGGAAAGCCGTTTCTAAAATAATGTATCCTTTGTGTCACAAGTGATCTGCTGTTAGGAACATGAATTGTAATTGAAATAACATGTGGACATTTGTTGACGCTAGTTGAGCCTATTTTGGAACATACAAACACAACGGAAAATTAAGTTTTAAGGGTAAATATTATTATATAATACTATACTATATTTTTATGTGAATAAATATATGTATTACTAAAAGTACATTAAGGAATTTGTAAAATATATGCAAAGTTGATGCTTATATTATGGAATTTTCCATTTTGCATTTCTTTCATACTCGCAAATGTCAATTATAATATGTGTCAAATGTCAAGTGCAAGTAACAATTCGTAATCTGCAGACAAATTCTCCATATCTTACCATATTTTTATATACATGTATACAGGGTACCTTATTGACTGCATACTATTATATATTTACTTTTAATCATTAATATCTCCGTTAATATTGCGAAAATCACAAAATGGTAGAGAACTTTTTTGTTCAGCTAAGTCTAATAGGCTATGTGCTAATAGGTGGTATGCGAGTAATGAGACACCCTGTATATGTATATATAC
The DNA here is from genome assembly GCF_003672135.1 of Ooceraea biroi. Classification (NCBI taxonomy): domain Eukaryota; kingdom Metazoa; phylum Arthropoda; class Insecta; order Hymenoptera; family Formicidae; genus Ooceraea; species Ooceraea biroi. The sequence continues at coordinate 8,035,706 of NC_039514.1, read as the reverse complement.
CCAGTAAGCAAAATGATAGCAGTCTGTCGGCAGATTGGTAACAGATTTAATCAGAATATGTTAGCAGACTGACATCAACTGCGTCCTCATAGGGCTCGCTATTATACGTTTAAACGGAAACACGTTTACACGTATAATTAGCATATCCGTTCATTAGAAACGTTTACCCGAATATACGTGTTTTAAGGTATTATACGTATAAACGGAAAACGTTTACAAGTATATTAAACATTTATCTGTTTATAATCGCGCCTTACGTATAAACATTTTTCTACAAGTAAACATTTTTCTCCACCTCTTATTTTTAATTTCATTGGTTCGTCATTGGCCGTTAATTATCCATTAAACATATCCGTATCTTTTTGCCATAAAATCTACAAGATTTCGTCAAAAAATACGCCGGCCCTTTAAAGTTTAAAGAAGAAATTGTAAGAGTATATATTGGGTTGGCCAAAAAGTAATTGCGTTTTTTTCCAATAGATGAACATACATATCTTGAAATGTAACTAACTTCATTCTAAACCGCAAATTCATTATGTAGATTAACAACTCACAGTTCAAGCTTGTTTTAGAAAAAGAAAGTACACGATTTCGTTAACAATTGTTTGTTTGCCGTCGATTTCAAAATGGAAAATCAAAAAGAACATTTTCGTCATATTTTGTTTTATTACTTCCGAAAAGGGAAAAACGCTGTGCAAGCTCATCAAAAGTTATGTCATGTATATGGCGAAGATGCTTTAAAACTGCGGCAGTGTCAAAATTGGTTTACTAAATTTCGATCTGGAGATTTTAATGTGAAAGATGCACCACGCTCAGGAAGGCCAATCGAAATTGATGATGACAAAATAAAAGCACTGATCGATTCCAATCGGCGTTTAACGACACGAGAAATTGCTGAGAATCTTAACATATCGAAATCGAGTGTTGAGAACCATTTAAAACGACTTGGATACATTAGTAAGCTTGATATTTGGGTAGCACATGAGCTCAAAGAAATTCATCTACTAAGCGTATTGACATCTGCGATTCTCTTTTGAAACGTGAGGAAAATGATCGATTTTTGAAACGTATGATAACAGGCGACGAAAAATCGATCGTTTACAACAACGTCAAACGAAAAAGATCGTGGAGCAAGCGTGATGAACCTGCTGAAAGCACTTGAAAAGCAGATATTCACCAAAGAAAGATTATGCTGTCAGTCTGGTGAGACTTTAAAGGTATTGTGTATTTTGAGCTGCTTGCAAGGAATCGAACCATTAATTCAGACGTATACTGTCGTCAACTGGATAAATTAAATGATGCCATCAAACAGAAACGTCGAGAATTGGTGAATCGCAAAGGTGTTGTGTTTCACCATGATAACGCTAGACCACATACAAGTTTGGTCACTCGTCAAAAATTGTTGCAGCTTGGATGGGATGTGTTACCATGATGTTACCACATCCACCATATTCGCCAGACCTGGCACCATCAGATTACCATTTGTTTCATTCTTTGCAAAACGCCTTGAATGGTAAAACCTTTACTGCTGATGAGGATATCAAATCGTTGTTGGAATTGTTTTTTGCTGAAAAAGATAAGAACTTTTTTGAGCGCGGAATCTTGAAGTTGCCTGAAAAATGACAAAAGATAATCAAACAAAATGGACAATATATTGTTTAATAAAGTTTTTGTTTCCCATGAAAAATTCGCCTTTTATTTATATAAAAAAACGCAATTACTTTTTGGCCAACCCAATATAACGTATAATAAACGTATAATAAATTGATAATAATTTAAATTGCGCTATACTGGCAAAGTGTAGATGGTAGGACAATATTTTTGTGCATTAGATGCAATGATTATTAGGAATCTATTTTTCTACACTTTGCCAGTATAGCGCAATTTAAATTATTATCAATTAAATAAAGTTTCTGGCGATTCAAAAATATCCCAGACAACACGCATGTCGAAATGACATCTTAAAGACGACATAATGTTGTCTGGGTATAGATATATAAACGTATAATAAACGTATAATAATCGTATAATAAACGTTTAAACGTTTACCCACAAGTAAACGTTTTTCTAGAAATAAGTGTAAACGGATAAACGTTTAACGTTTACACGTATATTCGATAAACAAAATAAAATCAGAGCCCTAGTCCTCATTCAGCTCATATTCTGACAACAGATCTATATAACATACTCAGACAACAGATTGGTGATAGAAGTCGAACAGAGTACGCGCAACAGATTCTGTTAGCAGGTCCTGCGCGGTTTCTGCCGTCTATCTACGCTCAGGTGTTGTGCGCGTCTGTTCGACTTCTATCACCAATCTGTTGTCTGAGTATGTTATATAGATTTTGTTATACTTTTGTTGGCTTTCTGTTAACATTATATGATATATCAAATCCGGCATGCAATCTGTACTACTTCTGCCGACAAACTTTGTAGCAAATACTTGCAGGATCTGCTCTCGACAGATTTGGCTGTTGGGTATGTATATATATACATATACATACATCTTGATTGTTATACATATCATAAAAGTTTAACGATATAAAAGATGACAGTTTACAGATTTTAATATATACAAAGAGCGACAAGTATAACACTTCAACGTTTATTATATATATCTATAGCCGTTAAGAATATAATCGCACTTGTCTTCGTAAACGCAAAGCGTTTTGTGTTCTCGAAAATCATATATCGTGATTGTCAGACACAAAATACTACCATATAGTATTTCGACATACTCATCTTCTAATCACTCTTGCTCAATCCGCGCAAAATTTTATGAACAAACGCGGAAAAGAACACATTTCGAAAAGTACATTTTTTCCGTCCATGCTTCTGTTAAAAGACAGTTACGAACGTGTTTCTATAACACATACATACGTCTAAAAAGTGATCGATCACTGGAAGTAGTACCACCATGAACTTAAAATCAGCTCGAAATTGGTTATGGAAAACCAGTTATATAAGACATTTTGCAGACTTTTTATTCCATTGCAATTATTTTTCTGACCGATTCTGGCTTCCTGAAAACGTAAAAAATCCCAAGAACGTACGACTTGGTAAAAAAGTAATTTGCAAAAATAAAAACTTCCACTAATTAACGCGCTATAAAATATACCGCCGAGCGTGCGGCTCATCGCACACTCATCGAACGCATTATTATGGCTATTAATGCATTGTTAGTACACATCCTCGATTCTCTCACGTCTCTCGAAAAAAACTTTATTCGTCTCTGCTTTTATTAATATTTTTACAAATGTTATTTACGTAAGAAAAGAATTACTTGTAGTATCGTTTCGGCGATAGTATTGTCCGTCACTTAGTTTACGCTTAGTAAGCTACTTATATGCGAATACTAAGCCTACCAAGATATTATGAATTAATGCTTGTGGAAGCACCCTGAATCACTGAATGACAGCCACAGATCTGGATCCTCGATCAGCATTTTTAGCCTTGAACACGATCATATAAATTGACATCTAGTCTACTTACACAAAACAACTCAAATCAACGTAGATGAAAGTTGTACGAACGCATTCAGCGCTAAGAGACGAGGATGCGGATCAGAATTTATTGTCGATTAAGCGTCAACAGACAGCGAATCCCACTGCCCACTGTCATCTCAGGCATACGCTCTGTCTCGTTACCACTAACAATAAGTTTGATCAATGAAAGACGACAAGTGTTCGTCGTTTTTTTTAAGAAAGAATCGCAATGACGCGCTTTAAGACGCTAACAAAATCTTCAATCTTTCTATCATTCGCGATACTACAGCGTTTCGATTTGGACTAGGTTCAGTCGTCGTAGAAAACCCACGACGCGGATATCATAACACGCCGGAATCAATGATAATATGGGGGGGGGGGTCTCTTGACAATCACGAGGCGACCTGGGTCGACTGTTCAGACGTAGCTCTCGTCGTCGATGACAGATCTGTCGAAGCCTAAATGCCTCGTGGTAATGGGGGCGCGGGGTTGCGGTGGCGGTCGGTAGGGCGGCGGCGGCGGCAGAGATCTAGATCTACCCGCGACCTTGTGCCTGTCCTCGAGATTCATGTGCACGCGGTAGATGCCTGAACCTCGGCGGCAGCGGTGGTGGTGTGTCCGGCCACGAGGTCTTCTCCCCCTCGTGCTCGTCCTCGTTGAGATCGACTACCGTGCCCTTGTACGAATCGCTCATGTCCGATCATTCGTATTCGCCCCGCGGCTCTTCGTTCTTGCAGAACTTGAACACTTCCATGTATATGTGCTTGATGCTCTCGTACTCCTCGCACAGCTTCTGATGACGCACTAGACAACGAGCGGCTTTCTGCTCCGGCGTTTCCCGAGTCACGGGATACTGGCGACCGGCACACGAAACCTTGTATTCATTATAAGCCTCTTTCTCTTTCTGGTACTCGCTGTAACCGTCCTTCTTCTTGAACTCGTAGCAATCGCTATCACTGGATCGACACGCGCTGGATCGCCGCCTCGAATATCCTGCTGCGAACTCTTGCTGTCGTAATCCTCCGACAATGCGTCGTAGCTCACGTTCAACTGCCTGCTCCGATAAGTCTTGCAGTTCTCCACGTTCTCCTTCATGTCCTGCCTGAGATATTCCGTCTCGTAGATATCTTTGTCACCGAATCTCTCCTTCCTGTGCTCGTGTTCGTCCAGCTTGTTCGTCCTGGACGTTCTCTTGAGCTGCGCCCGCAGCCAGTCCTGCCGCTGGAAGTTCGGATTGGGGTAACCCGCGTTGCTCTTCTCCTCCCTGAAGCTGTGCTCCGCGCCGTTCGCGTGGGTGTGATTGCCCGACGTGTAGCCGTTCAATCTCTCTTCCCAGCCACATCTGTAAACCGACACGTAGGATTTGCTGCTGATCTTGTCCTCCTTCGCGAGGGGCTTGTCCTCGCGGTAGTTACTGGACGACGAGGCGTTCGGGGCCGAATCCTCGGAGCCTACGGGCGACTCCGGGATGAATAACTGACAGTCCGACAAGGTCAAGCCCGAGTTCCTCGACAAGGACATCGGATCCCTACGTGGCGCCTCCGTCAGATCCAGGCTATCCAAGGATATCCCACACCTGCACCATTAGGAACTTATCAGTGAAAAATAAATGTAATTATTTTAGTTAAATATATATATATATAAATAAACAATACAGGCAAATGTTAAGCGTGGGTGTACAATTAAACGTGTTATAACACGTTGTGATATACTCACAGTGAAGACTGTCGGTGCTCTCTTCGGCTCCGCTGTCGCTACGTGTATCTTCCCCGAGGAGCTGCGTGACGCCGGCTCCGAACAGATCCTCGCAGTGGCGGATCAACATTTCCGTAATTATTGGAATCGCCCTGCTCTGATTCACCGTCGGATTCGAGGACCAAAGTAAACTCGGGCCGCAGCAGACGCCCAGGTTACTGGCGCACATGAGATTACGCTTCGACCGTCTTGCCACGTGATGCAACACGCAGATCACATGCGAGAGTAACGTGTAATTCGCCTTTGGCAGTTTATCTAGAATGCTGAAATTGTTTTCTTTCAGTCATTGTATCATTTTCCGATTAAAGATAATTCGTTCGAAATATATTACGATGAATACCTTTTAATAGTTTGAACGAGATTTGGCGTGTCCAGGCTCTCCATCCAGAGAGGAAACAGGTGAGAGGTCAAGAGGGGATCCGGTAGTGACCTCAAAAAGTCCTTCAGCAGAGACGCCACCGTTACAACCGGCGCGTCCTCCAGACAGCTGAGATCTCCCGTGGACTCGATTTGATCCCGCAACTCGCGGACGTTTCGGAGGTTCGCGGACTTGCGAAAAATTCCCTGCGTGAACGGGCCCTTGGCGAATAGTTGCTGCAGCATCACCAAAACGGGTTTCGGTAAACCATTCTCATCCAGCCGGGACAGATTCACGCCGAAAAGGCTGGGATTCAGCGACAGCGAGCGGTGCAACAGATCGGTTATCTTCGATCGATTATTCTTTTTCACGGGCGACTTCATAACAGGTCGAAGGATAAAGTGGCATGGATCGTGACCGCTCTTGTTGCAGTGCTCCAGATCGAAGCCTTCCTCCGCCGACAGAATGTGTCGCAGGCTCGACATCTTCACGACGAACGGCCGCTCGTGACCTATCAGCGGGTACGGCGCCTCGTCCGGGAACGTTCGGGCCCACAGCTGGAAGGGTCCCTGCAGATCCCACAGCGGCATCGCCATGCTCAGGCAGGTATGCGCCGTCATCTCGGAGCCGACCATGATCGTCTTGCACTGCAAAGTGTAAAATGGCACGTATGTATTCTCCCTTCGCAGCCACGACGTTACAAAGAGTCGAATAATAATGCGCGACGCTATTCGTCGAGGCTTGTTTACCGACGATAGACAGCATTTACCTAACGGAAATTCATTTGCAATCTCGGCGGCTTATATCTATGCGACGTCGATGAATTATCAACGGTGATTTAAGTAATGCCAGCACAATGAGCGCGGCTCGATAGTCGACGCGACGCAGCGATTCTAACTCGACATTGACGTTCGTGACGTATAAAAGACGCCTCTCTCTAGAGGAAGAATATCTCCGGGAAGGCCGAGGAGCTCGATTGAGCTCCGCGGATTCGTGGATACACGAAGAATGAACCGCAGAGGTGTGACCGCAAATGTGTCTGCACGCGTGAAAAGGCAGGTGCACTTACGTATTCGTTGTTCGTGTCGCTGTCGTGATACACGATTTGAATGTTCGTATGCGGCGGCTTCTTCATGCTTTCTTCTCGCACGAGCTCGTTCAGACGTCCCCACCAGAGATCCCGCGCCGCGGCAGTCCTGGGAAAAGTTCATTAAATCGTGACAACGATAAAGTTTTCATTTCATACTTTGCGACGTACATAATTGTCAAGCGCGAAATAGAAAATTCTACTTACATGAAAGTGGCTACGACATTCGTAGTGGGCCAACCGAGGACGAAGCTAGTGTCCGCGAACTTGCTGGTCTCCGCCACATCCTCTATGTGACCCGCCGTGAGCCAGAGCTCGCTCATTCTCACCGACTGCTTTAGCTTGAAGTTCCCGCCGCTACGAGCTTTCGCGATGAGCAGGAGATCAGTAAAGGGAAAGAGGTGCCTCTCCTGAGATTGCATGCCCTACAATTTACAAGTAATTTTACAATTAATAAGTAAAATCGTGATAAAAACAAATTTTAAATAAATGTAATTTTATGTAATCTCTTTATTAATAAAAATTTTAAAAATCGCTTGAACTCGCTCGAGCTTTATTCAAGTAATATAAATTAATTTTATTTTACAAAGTTCAAAGAGATTTAATATTTTTTGATAAATATAATGATGAAAGGAGATTCTTCATACCGTAGTGAACTGAACTGGTGTCTCTAAAAGAAAGGTTCTAGCTGGTGATTTCAAAGATGGAGGGCTATTCGGACTATTCGTAATCCTCTGAGAGATCCCTCTCGTCAGCTTGGCTGTATTACCACTATTTCTTTTGCCTAATAAATTCTTCATCTTCTGGAAACAACGAGCAATCGATTATCTTCGCGACCATAAAATTTTTCTTCCAACAATTTAAACGATCGAAGAATTTCACGAGGTTTCGAAAGCGCTAAATTTAGCTGCCACATCTGATTACGTGTCGCGCACGCCAAACACGGTACGCGCGCAAAGAATTAACGGTTACACTCGAAAAATATCACTACCAAATTTGTCGGTAAGCGATAAGTCTCCAAGGCGTTACAGTACAAGACCCGAATGTGCTCTCACGGCGAATAGAACGGAGCGATTAACATACGTCGGCTTATTAGATTCTTTAACGTGTCCCAACATCACATCTTCTATTCTTCTCTATATTCTCTTTCCCGTTACGAAATCACTTCTGGTGATCCCTCACCGGCGATCATTATATACATATATAAGGTTTTAATTTGGATTTGGGGGGGGGGAGGTATTACATTGTGAGATGGGTTTATTTTATTGTATACGAAAAAAAAATTATATATGTATGAAAAAATTTAATTTTTGTTTGGTAAAGTCTAGTTTATAATTATGATGTGTGGATAAAGTTACCCCAGATAGCAGAGAGAGTTCAAAAAGAATTCATTTGTCATGTCACCAATTTTGAGTTCATTTTCAGTTGCAAAAAGAGTTCTTAGAATTCTTTTGAATTCTTTTTGCATCTGAAAATGAACTCAGAATTGGTGACATACAAGTGAATTCTTTTTGAACTCTCTCTGCTATCTGGGACATTAATTAAAAACATTAAATAAATATTATTGAAGAGTTTAAATAATTTAAAAATAAAATAAGTGGCAATTAGATTAGGCAAACTTATGGGAGTAAGTAACAGTACATTATATTTATATAAATTTAGTGCCAGCAATTGTGGTTAAACTAAATTAAAGAAAACAATATATTGAATTAATTGATAAGATTCGCAGAAAAAATTAGTAAGGAAAAATTATTGGTAATTTTTATATTAAAAATTTTATGGTGAAATATTAAATTTAGTAATTAAATAATTATTATTAGAAGGAATATGAATTTAGCAAATTTGTATGTTAAATTAGGATTTGATACTCTATTATAGTATTTAAAATTGGGTTTGAATATAGTAGTAGGATTTAATATTTGAAATTGAAAGAATTTGGCGGTATTTTATAAGTTCAGGAGGGCTTGTTTATTAATTAATAATCCACAATTAGAGTAACCTAAATTTTTATTTAATGTATTGTTGTATGTGAATTTATTTTTAGAAGATATATGAATATAATATTTATTAAGGAAATAGCAGTTCAAAGCAAAGTGTAGAATGTTAAGGTTTAAATAAATTACATTTTACTTCTTAGATTTTAAAAAATTAAAAATTTAATATTTAAAATTTTCCGATTTGAAAGTAAATTAACTTATAGTAGTTAGTTGAAATTTTTCTAAACGTACATATTGCCCGTTATTCTTATGAAAAGGTTATAGAATTGTAGTAGTGTATACACTATTATATTTATTTTTATTTGTTTTTATTTGGTTATTTTACTAGATTTGTTATTTTGCATTAGTAATATTAAGTTCTTTTTTTTTTAATAAAAAGGGAATATAAACAAGAGAAATCGTAAAAGAGTAAATATATTGGAAACTATATTTAGAAGAAAAAAATTTTAATTAAAAAGTTTAAATTTTAATTAAAATATTTCATTTACAAGATTAATACAAGAAGAGATAATTACTTATATTTATAAGTAAGATTTTAATTTTATATTTATTGTAAGTTATAAATAATATAATTTTTAGAAGAAATGTTATTTTAACTATAAGTTGGTTAAAATTTTTAAACGAAGTTGTGTAAAAATTTAAGTAAGTTTTAGTAATGAAAGTAAAACAATTATGTATAATAAAATATAGTAATGTTAATGATAGATAATAAATTTGAAAAAGAAAAATGTATTTATTGTACTTTGTATCACACAGAATTTTTTAAACTTAAGTTTTTTAAGGAAATTATCTCGAAATTAAAAGAGTTAAAATAAAATAGTAATATGCTAAATATGATAGGTAATGTGTCATTATTATTATGAATATTATTTTAGTAGAGATATTTTAAATCAGTTTAGTGATATCCAATCTTTTTAGTTAAAATGTAATTTTTATATAAAAATTATTAATTAGTAAGTATATTGATAAATATATTAATAGATATATTAATAAATTTTTATATTTTGAATTTAAGGGCTTATCTTTAAATTATTTTTAAAAATTTTGTTTCTATCAATTTTAATATTTATTTATTACTTATTTATTTATTATAGTCCTTGCCTTTTGGCTTAGGACAGACTTTTGGTTCCAATATATACCATATATACATATATAGGGTGGGCCCGAACTTTCCAGCCAAACTTTGAGATCTTATAGGAAATTTAATTCTGTAGAAAAAGAATCCTTGATATTTATAAAAATGTATAAAATAACCATGATTTCAGAAGTGTTTGGGCTTCCTTAACTTTTTAAGGAAGCATTTTTTGGCCCATGTTTATAAGAATCTTTTTGTTTAGAAGTAAATTTCCTATAAGATCTCAAAGTTTGGCCAGAACGTTTGGGCCCACCCTGTATACTTATAAATTCCCTCTATATGTTACTGATGTACAACAAATTGTATAATAAATATGATAAATATAATTGTAATAAATACATGCTTACCTATGAAATTAACTTTGTATTCTCGTTTTTGAAATGATCTAATTGTAAATGTAAAGCATCAGCTTCCAGTTGAGGTTTACTGTTTCTCAATTTTCTCACAACACTTGTTATCATTGTCCAATTCTTTCGTCTCGTTAACGTTCTGTTGAGGAAACTTGTACTCTTCGTTCGTGACAGCTTCATAATAACCATCCACATCATTCATTACTCTTCGTACACTCTCACCCTTTGTTGCCATGATTTTCTCGATATTTATTCCCTTATGTATCTCCGTGAACCATCCTAGATTGTCGGCGATAAGGTGATTGTTCTTGCAGCCATCGCATCTCACTATTATCACTCCTTTGTCATATGCTAACTTCGATATCAGTTTGCTGTTCCTTGTGCTGCATTTTTTGCACGTAAATATCAGTCTCATTTTTCCTTCCAATTTACCTAATTCCTTGCTCTCACTACTACTGTCGTGAAGGAGACGGTTGTGACAGAGTGCCGTGGAACCATTTGGTTTGCAAACGACAGCGTAACGATGGTATGCAGAGTACTGGTTGTATACTGCTCGCCCAGCAAAACGCAACGCTTGTCGAATGGAGAACATATCAAACCTATGTTTCTGATTTTGCTAAATTCAGTTAAACTGTCCTATTATTGCCTGACACAATTTTCAAAATGCAACGCAGTACGAGAATAGTAATAACACTAATAACAGAGAGAAACCTGAGAGCGGCCACCAGCCTCCTAGTATCCCTATAATAAGAGTCTGGACACCGCCTAAGTGATTTCTGATTGGTTCCGCCAATTTATATACAGTAGCTGGCAATAAATTAATATTTGGATACCGTAATACTTGAAAAATAATTAATCTATTTTAATATATAAAAATTGAGAAACTCAAAGAAACTGAGCAGTATCCATGCTATTTATAAAGCAACCCGAATAAGCGTTTCTGGTATATGGCCGCCATAGGGTATGGTCCAGGTCTCGCTACAAATGCTTGGAAGCGTAGTCTATCTTTGTTCTACATTGAATGAGTAATAAAGATAGACTACGCTTCCAAAGCATTTGTAGCGAGACCTGGACCGTACCCATATTCAGTCAAAAATCCTGCCGGTGTCCAGACTCTTATTATAGGGACACTACAGCCTCCTGACGTTTGGCGCCGCCTGACAAAGTGGACGTGAACTAGTTCGTTACACTAGGTGGCCAAAGCACAAACATGGCGTAGCAATGACCAGAGGGTCAATTCTGTATCATTTCACTTGATAAAAAGTACAAAAGTGAGTAAATTTACTACAATATTTAAAATTTTATTGGTTAACACCTAGTGAATTTGCTCACTTTTGTACTTTTCACCAAGTTAAGTAATTACAGAATTGACCCCCAGGCCTAGTTTACACCCAGCCGTTCAATCTCGATTCACTTCGGAGTGAAGTGACATTTTCTGGGTGTAAACACTGTTAATTCAGTTTCATTTCACAAATTAACAGTGTTTACACCCAGAAAATGTTACTTCACTCCGAAGTGAATCGAGATTGGACGGCTGGGTGTAAACTAGGTCTGTGACAGTTTCCACCGAAGCCTTCAATCCGCTCCTGCTTCGGTGCGGATCGCATTTAATGTACTGTTTCCACTGGAAGCGAAGTAGAAGTTTGTTCTTTTCAGCTGCACTGTACTGCACTAGTTCTGAACTAGAACTGGCGAGGATAGCGAAAGTTTTCATAGGTGCAGAATAGTGCAGGAATACAAATAGGAAGGGAAAGAACGCCACAGTGCAGAAATCAACATGGCGCAGTACATAAATATCAAATCAAATCTGATTATCTAACTTATTTATAATATTATTTATTATTTATTTATTTATTTATTTATTTATTTATTAAGGCGATGCTGGAGTGACCAGGGAATTTCTTCGCGATGGTGCTGCCATTTGCACAATAAAATGCTTTTTACAAAAATTTGGCAAGTTGTACGCACAAAATTGCACCCAAGCAGTCTCGGAATAAAATAAACGAATATAATGAAGCTTTTAAAAGTGCCTTTAGAAGCGTAATAAAAGCTTCATTATATTCCTTTATTTTATTCCGAGACTGCATGGGTGCAATTTTGTGCGTACAACTTGCCAAATTTTTATAAAAAGCATTTTAAGTTTAAATTTTATGCAAATGGCAACACTGTTTCACTAGCAACTCCAGCATCCCCTTAATATCAAATCAAATCAAATCTGATATCTAACTTATTTTTGTATACTTGTACCAGAGGATTCTCACTCCGGTTCAATAAATAAATAAATAAATAAATAAATAAAAGATATTCATAGTCGAATCTTATATTTAAGACCGTCTTAAGTCTTATCTGAAGATGCTGTATGGATCATTTCATTGGCTATGGAGTATCTGAAGATACACTTAAGACGGTCTTAAATATAAGATTCGACTATGAATACCGGCCATAGAGTCCAAGAAAAAGTTGCGTATTATCCCGTTAAGAGGCTACGGCGATCACCGGTTTCTCGCTAGAGAAAAATATTTCCCGATCTATATAAGTAGCGACGCCGAGCCGTGGATTAATTGTTGTAATAATAACATGACAGATTCATCACATGCTTGAATCCTGGCCAATATGAATAAAATGTTTATTCGTATGAGTTCACATTCTCTTTAAGAGAAAACTGTTAAATACAGGAACGATTTTGACAAATTCCGCTTGTTCCGCTGCAGTATAAAATATGTAATATGTTTGAAAAATATTCGTTCTAGTTTTCACATTGAACTATAACCTAACTGGAATGAGCGCCAAGCCGCCATTGCCGTTTAGTGAGAAAGAAGGACAGTAATACCCATTCTCGTGTCGTCTTTGTCTAAACGGCAATGGCGGCTACAGGTTGGGAAAGGACAGCTATACCCTGCTTTCACCCTCTCTTTCTAAACGGGTCACGTGACCCGAGAACAATAGCAGTGCTCATTCTAGTTAGGATATAGTTCAATGAGTTTTCACAAATTGTATTTTCGAAATGCGTTTCTTAGCACAATTTGGTATAAGAATTAGTTTTGAAAAGATCTTTCAACGTGTTCAACACGTACGCGGCTCTCACTTGTGTGTGTTACCCCCTCCACTACTCGAACCGCGGACCGCGTCTGCATTAGTCTACATTTTGGCATCTCTGGCCCGAAGCTGCCCGAAGCGCGGTGCGCACACGTACACGGTTGCTCGCTTGTGTACGTATCCCCTCCCTGCTGCCAGCATGTTGCCAGCGTCTCAAAGCTGGCATCTCTGATTGGGGGTGACAAGAGTAGACAAGAATCCTTGATTGCGATCTACTTCAACTGGGAATAACTAGTGTCCCTAGAATAGGAGTTGGACATCTCATAGGGACACAGCCTAGGGATCGGGAACCGTAGAAGGAGAAGAAGAAGGGTGCGTTCCGTTTCACGCAATGCGCGCATAATGTTACATATAATATATATAATGCGCGCATATGCGTGAAACGGAACGCACCCCAAGAAGACAAGTAAACAAGCATCTACCTGGGCAAGGAAGAATCACGTTTACGTGACGCGTTTTACGATTTCATAAAGAACGATGGGAAAAAAAGATAAGAATAAAAATAAGAATAAGATTAGTGGCAGTATAAAAACAGCACTAAAAACCGAGAAGAAGCTTAATGTCAAGCAGAAAAAAGAATTAGCGGCACTTGGTGAGGTTAGTTTGTTTTTTTATCTCCTATTGTTTCTGAAAATATATGTGCGAAATTTCAATTAAAAGTTTATACAGTTTATGCATAAACGTAGATTATTATAGTTTATGGATAAATAAAAAGAACAATAAAAAGTGTTTTGAATTATTTGTAATGCTAAGTAAACAACATCAAACACTGTTTTTGCATGCAGGATGATATAGAAAAGGTTGTTGCCGAAATTGAGAGGGAGGAAGCCCACCGACAACGCGTTAAGGAGGCAGTAATAGATGCGCCGTCCCGACGAGTTAATTTTTCTCTAACGGCGCATCCCTTCAAAAATGAGCTCGTTATGTTCGGCGGCGAGTTTCATGATGGTCGACAGGTAAATGTTGTACTAGTAATGGTTGATGAAATAGTTTTTAAGCTTTTTAAGCAATAAGAATTTGACGATGGGAAGATGAGAGACAAAGTCTCTTTGAATCTATCTTTCTACTAATAATTTGATTTAATTGGATTTATATATTTCTTTCTCCCTTTAGACCTTGGTATATGGTGATTTGTTTTTTTACAATACAAATAAACAAGAATGGACGATAGTGAAGGCACCAGGAGCACCTCCGCCACGGTGCGGTCATCAAGCAGCAGCCACTACGAACCACAGTGGCGAGTTATGGATATTTGGTGGAGAATTTACTAGTCCGAGTGAATCACAGTACTATCATTATCGTGACTTATGGGTGTTTCGTTTTACTGATAAAAAATGGGAGAAGATCACGTAAGTAAAAAAAGAGGAAATGAAAAGAAATATCAGATAATATTCTGTATTTTGAAAACTTATTGACGTTTTTAATATAAACGTTTATATAAAATATTGAGACATTTTTATAATTTATTATAAGAGATTATAATTTATATATATTTATATATAAAAATATAAATAAAATCAGGAATAAATGTTTTCATATTTAATATTGTTTTCTGAAAGAATATTGAATATAAGTCGAAAAAAACTATAAGAAAATATAATTATGCTAAATTATTGCATTATAATATGTTATTGAGACATCAAATAACTAATTTTAATACTACTCTTAATTATAATATAATACCATTGTAATATTATGTTATTCTCAAATTTAAATTAAAAGTTAATGATATAATTTTGACATTTTTGAAATCAGTGATCACAAAGTATCAGACACAATTCAGAAACAAATCTTTGATGCTATTCTTCAATTTTTAATTAAATATATTTTAATAGATATTTGTTTATATTATACATCATTAACGTTATTGTAGTAATTGAAACTTTTTATTATAATTGATTTAACTTCCGGGTTGACGGTGTTTTTTGTCATTCTAGTTCCAACTTTTCAACACACTTTATTAGATAGAAGTAATCTGATTTAATATTTTTATGTTGCTACATATGTACGTAATAATTACAGAGCTCCAAACGGTCCATCGGCTAGGAGTGGACACAGAATGATACACGTAAAGAAGCAGTTGATTGTATTCGGTGGATTCCACGACAATCTACGGAATGACTACAAATACTTCAACGACGTACACATATTTGATCTGGAAACTTACACGTGGCAAAAAATTGAGACTGTCGGTAAGTGGATAAACAAATAATTTTTATTGAGTCCTTTATTGAAAAATATATTTCTATCTCTAAAGTCAAACGAAATGTGTCGAAGTAAACCTTTTTTCTTTTCAAAGGCGTTCCACCCGCTCCTCGATCTGGTTGTATATTATTGCCGACCGCTGATGGTAGCAAGCTCATCGTGTATGGTGGCTACAGCAAGGAGAAAGCGAAAAAGGATGTAGATCGAGGCCAGGTTCACACCGATATGTTTCTCTTAACGCAGGACAAAAATAACGCAGCCAAGTACAAGTGGAGTTGCGCAAAGCAGACCGGAGTCCGGGTATCGCCAAGATGTGGCGCTTCCGCTACATCAGTCCAGTCCGCGGCCAATCAGGCCTTCGTGTTCGGCGGTGTGCACGACGAAGACGATGAGAACGAGGAGAATCTACGAGGAACATTCTATAACGACTTGTTCGCGTTGGATTTAGGGAAATTGCACTGGCGTGTCGTAACGTTATCCGAGAAAACAGAAACAAGCGGCAACGCGGAAGAACGCAGACGAAGAAGAAGAAAAAAACACAAGGAAGAAAATGACGAATTAGAAGAGAGTGGTACTGATTCCGATGAAGAAATATTGGAGAAATGTTCCGAGCAATCCGCAGTTAGCATAGACGACGACGGAATATTCACGGTAAGTGTTTTCATTTTACTTATTACTTTTGTATATATGTATAATCACGTGAGCATGCACATATACACACGTCCAAATATTGGACTCTGTGTGTATCTTTATCCTAGTTAATTGGACATCTATCTATAAATTTTGTCTTAAAATATTCCATAGAATTTGCTCTTAAAATTATTATCGGTGGAAAAAATACCTGTATACTATTTTTTTTTATTCATAAATAAAATGAATACTAATTCTCTAAAATATTTTTCTATAAAAACAAAATAGATGACAGTAGGTCCAGCAGTACCACTTGGAATTTCTTCATTGTCTCTTGATTCTTCTTCGGCGATGAAATGCAGCAAACAAACTAAATTTTTTCCGTCACCACGAATAAATGCCGGAATGGCGATAAAGAATAATATTTTGTACATATATGGCGGCATAGTGGAAGAAGGTAATCGACAATATACCCTTCGTGACTTTTATAGTCTAGGTACGTGTTTTCAAATATTAATCAAGAAATCCTGCAATCATTTGATGTTGTGCTTCCTTCTCTTTTTCCCTTTCTTTCTACTCTTTATTTTCCCATCTTTCTTCAATATCTTGTCGTCTTTTGATCGCTGCCTTAATACGCGCACGCATGCAAATAATGCGCATCATACATGCATACACACTACGCGCGCGCGAATATAATATGTATTTATGTATGTATATCTTTCGATAATCCAGATTATCGAAAATTGGACGAGTGGAAAACCCTGATGGCGGATGATCTATCGTCGCAAACATGGTTCGATTCCTCAGAAGATTCGGAAGATTCGGAAGAAGACAGCGAAGAAGAATGTGATAACGAATTGGTAGATGATAATGGAGAGCTGAGAGAGAAAGAATGAATTAAGGACAAAAGAATAAAAATAATTAATTAAGGACAAATTGTTTGTGTCTCAAATCCTTGAATTGCAGCAACATTTTTGCATGGTATATTTCGATATAGCTTTTCAAAGAACGATGCCTTTACCCACAAGTAAACGTTTTTCTGGAAATAAGTGTAAACAGATAAACGTTTAACGTTTACACGTATATGCGATAAACAAAATAAAATCAGAACCCTAATGTAAATGCACAAAAAATCTGAAAACAATTTATATATATTTTTCAAGATCTAGGTCATTCGTAAAAGGGAATAAAAAACGCAGAAGTTGGAGAAATCCAATAAATAACACACTTAAAATTACTTATATAAATATATATTCATAAATATAACAATTAATGCTTGATTTCTGATTTGTGAATTTTTACAATCGAATGCAACAATAATCTATTAGTTTTAATTTTAGCTTTAATATCACACTTGCACTGTCAAAGCAAAACCTGCGATCAAGAACATGCTGTACATCAAGCATGCTTGATATATATATATATATATATATATATAAATTTATGTGGTAACAACAATAAAGATGTATTAATTTTATGACTAGACCTTTGGAACTTCAAGATGAAAAAGTAGGCGGCAGAGTTTTTCATAACTAGTTCTTCTTGGCCTCCGATGAGCTGTATTTGCGATCCTTCAAATTAATCACGACGACTGTAATGTTATCGGCAGATCCTCTACAAAACATGGGAAGTAATATGAATAAATTGTGCATTACAGGACTACCGTACTTAATATCTAATAAAAAAAATTAAACACAAAAATTATAATAAATCAGAGGTGATAAAGGAAATATTAAAATAATAATTTTCTTCTTTTAATAACTTAGAGTTATGTAAGTTTTCCATTTAACTATTCCATTTAAAATAAAATGTAATAAAAATGTTGTATATATGTATATAATAAAAATCCGTTACTAAATTTGCTAAAGAATATGGTAAGATAATTCTTATATTTATCGCATATGTGATAAATATGTGATAAATATAAATATAAATTTAGTAACTTGTATTACTAAAATTAATTGTAATTATAATAAGATCAATTTCTCAGTGTACATTCACTTTTATATTTATTAATATATTCCTATCCGGCTATTTTTTGTCTAAATAAAAATGAACTTTTAAATCAGTATTTAACTCAGTAAAAGACGTAATTTAATACGAATTATTCTAAAATATTCTGTTTTCAGAATAAAATAAGAGCAGAATACGAAATAATAATCAATGGGTGTGTTTAGTCATAATGTTCAATCAATGTTCAGAAGATACCGACCTGTAAAAACTTTGTAATGTGATACTTTTTGCACCAAAATGTGGCTCGTCCATACGCTCTTTGATGAAAGCTACAGCCTCCTCGTTTGAGAACGTGTCCCACAAACCATCGGATGCCAATATTATAAACATAGGGTTATGATCATTTAGATCAAACGTTAGAATGTCTGGATCGGCGATCACTAGCTTTTTATCCTTCAGAGGATAATCTCCCAGAGCACGAGAAGTAGCCAATATGCCAGCAACTCTCCATACACCATTAAAAGTCACTAAACCACCAGCTTTATTTATTCTCTTTCTTTCTCTTTCCTGAAGATATATCGGACGGTTTAATGCAATTATTTTAATATAATAAATTATTATCAGTTAATGACACAATGAAATGCACGAATAGATTTTTGCACAAAATTTTTCTCACAAACGTGGTCGTTGAAGATTTATAACACTATTGCAGATTATATATATTCGTTATATAATATTTACTGAGTAATGATATCGATTCATGTAATTTTAGATCTATATAATTCATAAACATGCAAAATTAATAAAGTGTCATGTACAATCATTAATCAGAGATTTACTAGATTATTAGATTATATCTGTCAGGCGGACATAACGCAGGTTTTAAACTCAAAATCAATTTGTAACGAATTAATATTATAATGATATAATAATAATATTATATAATCGCATTTATATTTGTGTCAAAATAACATAATTTATGTTAAACTAAAACAGGAATAAATACCTGTTGAGGTTTGTGGTCAAAAGACAAGGGAATCGCATTGCCCTTTCCATCACACATTACTCCTCTAGAATCTCCAACATTTGCCACGATTAACTTATTGTCTTCCAAAAGAGCAATCAAAGCAGTCGTACCTAAAATTGGAAAATCACAGATATAACAACCTTAAACTATATATACATAAATTAAATAATAAAATAACATTCTTTCTCTCAAAATATTTTTTATCTATAAAAATTAAGATTCTTTTCATTTTATAATTAAATGATTAACTGACAAGAATTGTTTGTTCACTTCTAATTTTAGGAGAAATATTCTACTACATTTTGCATCCTTCTTCATGATAAAATGAAGATATAACAGTATTTTTAGACAGATAAGATAAATACCTGCAACATCCATATTTTTTTTAGCTGCTTCCACTAATAATCTATCCACTGCTAAAACTTCATCAGTTAGGAGTCGGCTGTAATTGATTTTGTCTCCTTCTAAGTAGTTTATCATATCTACTTTGGGCGCTTGTTTCTCACCTGGTCTGCATGGCCTAATCTGTAAATAAAGAAGCAATTGTCGTGGCAAATTATAATTCATGAATGGAAAATTGTGAAAAACAAGTTAACACATTTTATTTTATTTTATATTTGGAGAATTTGGAGAAATAATGCGTCATATAATATTCAAGTATCCAAAAACTATCCAGAGATATATCGTAGTTAAAAGAATATTTTGTATATTTTGCATTTATTCCTCAGAAATATTCAGCATTGAAAAACTGTTGAAAAGGTGATCAGAAAGAGTGATCTTAATCATACTAAGAAAGTCATTGAGAAAAACTTCATTTTTGTCCTATGTCGAAGCACACAAAGTTTAGATAATCTAAATAGTCAGCTTTAAACATTTCCCATTAAAAACGATTAGCTCTAACATTTTGGATTTTTATGTCCAAATGAAATTAAGAATTTGCTATTAACTGGTGGCACACAAGATTCGAGATACCCTGTATACATTCCAGCGATACAAAATAGAATGTGAGATATTTTTTAGAAGGATAATTATATTGAAAAGCACGCAACACAATTCTAGTGGAATTTTCTTTAACTGTATAAAAGAAGAGAATAGATCAACGGAGAGATAATTTTTCTAACTTTGAGAAAGAATCCAGGTATCTCACGCGAAGAATAAGTAGTTGTTGAAATGACAATTTGCATTCCAATGTCTTACTGTTCTATCTCTCTTATCTTCTTCTTCTTCTTCTTACAATAGGTTTAAGGCCTATTGTTTTTCGATACCTGAAACTAGTGTTTCCGGTGACCGGGACTTTGAGCCAATTCCATCTGAAAAATAATGGTGAACAAGTGGCTAGCCTAATCTATACCTCTCTTGTAATAGGGGATATGCTGTCCAGCTTATCGAGTAATTCTGGATCAGTTACTTCGACGGCTTTCTTCATGCAATCATCCGTCAGAGAAGCGCTTACGACTTTCCGAAAGGATTTTCTTCTCTCCACAGTTTTTTCATCTGCCTTATTATCACCTTTTTTTCTCACTTCATTTGTGGTTAGCTCGTTCTCATGTGTAGGTGTTTTACCAGCCAGTATATTCTTCAGTTCAATAACTTTTTTGTTGATATTAGAAATAAGTTTGTCTCGAGCGTAGTTGGCTGCAAACTGGAAAGATAAGACATTATTTGAGAAAAAATGCGTTAAACTGTGCTAAAATAATTTATTTCTTTATTTACTAAATTAATACCTCTCCACCATGTCCATCGAATATTGCAAACAAGGAAACTCCCGTATTATTCGTATCTTCATTCACTACGAAGCGGTCTTCCATTCGAGCTCTATGCCCTTGTACAGCATACGCTGCAACATGATCGTGTTTTAACTCCCAGCTAAGTTTTATTCCATTATTCGATGAATCATTGACTAAAAATTGTAACTTAGTCACCTGCACAAACAAATATGATATAGCATAGAAAAATATGTATTGTGTATATAAACATTATTTTCATAGAAATAACTTGACACAAATTGCAAGTATTTTTCGTACTGAACAATTAAACTAGTTTGTAAAAAGAACTAAGTTCTCAATACTCTGTATAAATAAAAAACATGTATAAAGAAGTATTTATAACAATGAAAAAACTAAGATATTGAAGATAAATAGTAACAATATAGTAAAAAGATCAAATTTGACTATTTAAACTAGATAAAAAAATTATAATAAAGCATTTAAGAAATGTTTAATTCATATGAATTTGCATGGTTATTTCTATTAAACTTCATTTGAATTCTTAATGTGTTTTTTTTGTACCTTAGAAGTAGTGCGTCCCAGAGTATATTGAATTCTTCCCAGAAGTGCTCTGCTCCAAACATCTAAGGCTTGTATGTAGAACAAAATAATTGCCAGCATCATACCGCAGATCAACACTTCTGGCTTTAAAGCATAGAGTCGCATAATTTTATAAAGATAGCCTAACGGAGTATTAATCCCAATGTTTAATCCAGTGGAAATTCCCACAGTAAATCTGGACACGAGCTTCATGTGTGACAAATAAGTCTGTAGAAAGAAAGAAATCGAAAGATCTAGCATATAATTTGCTTTGTTCACTTTGTTCTTTAGTTTTCTTTAATTCTACAGTTATTTCAAATTTACATATGATGCTAAAATTGCATTCATTATTTATCATAGATCGAAAATTATATGTATATATAAATATAAGCATAATAAAGCCTAAAGAAGGATTGTGTTTCATTATTATTGCTAGTATACTGACAATACACACTTTTGCTTAATATTTATTTCATTTATTATTATTTAATTATTAGACAGTACATTAATAATTTTGCCAGCTCTGATGATAAATAATTTACTATTTACTATTTACCGTTAAATATGAGACATTAAATCTATTTCTTGACGTTCTCAAAATTTATTATTAAAACAAGATGCAGGAGCGTGCATATAATGCATAATTAGAATGATTACTTTTGTTGGGAAAATTGTATTCAAAACTTCAACAAAAGAAGTTAATATTAAAGCAATAGTGCTCGTATAATATTCTTATAGTATATATAGTATATAATTTGTATAGTATATAATATAAAAAATAAATATACAAAAATATAAGGTTGTAACATTCGTCCCGTTTGTTTAGTGTTTTTAATATTAATAAAAGAAATATTAATATTTGAAGTTTTTAAAGAAGTACTAAAGTATTAGTACATATCACTTTAACATCGAAATTAATTTTTTTAATTTTAATCTAACATTAACTTTTTGACAAAACGTTTTGGAAACATGTTTTATGGGAACTTTCCATTTGACCGAATAAGAAGAACATGACTACATATAAACAGCCTAAACTTTTTGAAACCCTGCAAATATATATTTATTAGGTATGCAAATTAATTCGGTGTAAGACTTTTTTAAGAAATTCAGATTTTATTTACTTTTTTTTCGAGAGGATTCATCAGCTGCTCGATAGATGAAAAAAAGCATTAAAAAATGGCCAATATATGCATAGAATGTCTCAAACATATAATATACTATACTTGCTGACAGCATATTTCTGACACCATTAAAAATTCTAATAACAAATTTCCTCTTGAAGCCATAATAGTTTTTAAATGGAAAGCATTTAAAATTGACCAGTTGCAATAGTGCATTGCATGATAATGAAAGCATCTTTAGATTCAAAAGTTTTTAACAAAGCTTTATTTATATTGGCTCATCTTCATTGATTCATAATCGTGCAATAATATTTTTAATGTACTAACAGATTATATGTGTTAGGCCCTTAGCAGAATGGCTGACTTGATGTTTCAGGACAATGTTTTATGCCCTAAGTCTTTGTCTTTGTCTAACGCACAATACTGTCTTCGTGTCTTGAGACATCAAGTCAGCCATTCTGCTAAGGGCCTTAAGACTTACTAATTGTAAGACTGAGACACTTTACATAACACGTAATCTTGTATTTTATAAATATTATAATAGGAATTAATTTTTTTAAAATTTATATCTCAAATTATCTTGATAATATATTAATAATTATCTTTGTCTTTTTTCTTTACATAATCAACAAATGTTTGTATTGAAACTTTATTTTGTACTTATTTCTATTTCCATACTTAATTTATTCCGTTTATCATATCGACTGATAAAATCAGTAAAAATGCAAGACTGTCAAATTTGGTGCTTGCAAAAGTTACAAATTGAAAGTTCAACAAACACTCGTCCCAAATATTAAAAAAGCTTACATGGCAGTTTGGAGTTAACGAATCAACAGTATCCTGCCATGTGAAAGCAATGGGAAAAATCCAGAAAGAAGATGGCTTTAATATCGTATGAAACTTTTACAAACACCTTATAAACCGAAGATTGAACAAAACTCTAGATGGATCACTAAAGTAGTTACTCTAAATATAAAGAGATATTTCTTAACCTAAAACAATTTGCACATTTATTTTCGTATTACTTTGAGGAACTAAAATTGCAATTTCGATTAAACATTGGATCTTTAATTGTTAAAGTATATCTTTGCACATTTCAATCAAACTAATAAAATACGCTGCAATCTTAAAATGCGAAGTGCTGTATTTACAAAAATGTTTTTCAAGTTCACAGAATTAAACACATTTCTTCACCTGATACAGGACTCGGTCTTCGAGCTCGTCATCCATAATATTTTGGAGAATCTTCAGTATCGTTCTCGTTAGCGGTTACCCGCGTCGAATCGGTTAAAGTCAGCTATCTCAGATTTCTTTTCTACTTGAGACAAATACTCTCACCTTAGATTATAACAATTCGCATTTATTCGCGTACGATTTATTCCTCCTTCGATAATAAGCACAGATAACGTTGTAAGCATAGAACCATGATATAAAAAGAAAGGTGTATCATTTGCGCATAGCAGCGGCCGCAAGATGAGCGCAACCAATGAAATTTGGGTCCAAATGCACCCGCGAAATTTGAACACGAAATAATCACATATATTTAAAATTTTAGTCGTATGTACTTAAAATGCAGTCATTTTTATTGTTATACTTTATTAGATGTTTTTCTATTACATATTTTATAAGTTTTCTTACATTTTTTTAAAATAATTGTTTTCGACAATTTCTTTGTTGAGTTTAAATAAAGTTTACCTAAAGTTTATATTACATTAACGATTTTACGTTAAGGGGATGCTAGAGTGACTAGGGAACTGCTTCGTGATGGTAATCGCAGTTTCGAAAATTCTCTTTATTGCTTGTGCAGAATAAAAAATCCTTTTCCACAAATGAAGTATAGATAGAAAGAAAGTCCTGTAGAGCGGACTCTCTTTCTATCTATACTTCATTTGTGGAAAAGGATTTTTTATTCTGCACAAGCAATAAAGAGAATTTTCGAAACTGCGATTACCATCACGAAGCAGTTCCCTAATCATTCCAGCATCCCCTAGGTGCTGCCATTTGCACAAAAAATGCTTTTTATAAAAATTTCGCAATTTGTACGCACAAAATTGCGGTTGTTTACAATCGGGATAAAATAAAGGAATGTAATGAAGCTTTTCGAAGTGACTTTAGAAGTGTAATAAAAAAGAATAGTATGAATGAAAATCTTGTATATACTTAACATACATGCAAGATTTTCATTCATACTATTCTTTTTTATTACACTTCTAAAGTCACTTCGAAAAGCTTCATTACATTCCTTTATTTTATCCCGATTGTAAACAACCGCAATTTTGTGCGTACAAATTGCGAAATTTTTATAAAAAGCATTTTTTGTGCAAATGGCAGCACCTAGGGGATGCTGGAGTGATTAGGGAACTGCTTCGTGATGGTAATCGCAGTTTCGAAAATTCTCTTTATTGCTTGTGCAGAATAAAAAATCCTTTTCCACAAATGAAGTATAGATAGCAAGAAAGTCCTGTAGAGCGGACCCTCTTTCTATCTATACTTCATTTGTGGAAAAGGATTTTTTATTCTGCACAAGCAATAAAGAGAATTTTCGAAACTGCAATTACCATCGCTATAGTGAAAAAATAGTTCACTAGCAACTCCAGCTTCCCCTTAAAGCTTACTACACCTATTGTAGATCTGGCCTTATGGCTCAAAGCTTACTACACCTAGTCTGCGTTCGAAAACTCTACCCGGGTGCTCTCACTCTCTCTTAATCTCACTCTTCTATCTTTCTCACTCCAACGCGATAAAGGTAACCCCGCTATTCAGAGTAAAGTTTCGAACGCAGCCCTATTGTAGATCCGGCCTTATGTATCTGTTTATGCTAGAGCTCTAGATATTACAAGAGTAGCGCAAGCCCTGCCATGTTGGACCTAACTGCAGGTGCAGTTTTAGGGCCCAGACACAATGAGAGGAATAAGGAACACAGAATAGAACATAAGGAATAAACAAAATTTCGATCAATGAAAAGCCATGCATGCGTGAACTGGTGATGCATGCATGGTTTTCTATTGGTCGAAATTTTGTTTATTCCTTATGTTATATTCTGTGTTCCTTATTCCTCTCATTGTGTCTGGACCTTTATGTTAGGTTACAAATGACTCTGTCTTCTCATTGGATGCCAAGGTGATAGGTCCAACATGGCGGCATCGCGAAGATCAAACGTGTGCGCTACTCTTGGCTGTGTTCCAAAATTCACTGCCAGCACTGAAACTCTATAGTTTATGTCACGTACACTATAGCTTTTCAGCGCTGGCAGTGAATTTTGGAACACAGCCCTTGTAATATCTAGAGCTCTAGTTTATGCGCCTGAGGCTGAGCGGATTTCTGGTTTCGGCCATGACACTTGACAGCATGGCAACGTGCACAACGTGTATGGTAGTGCGCAGTGCGCCGAAGTTAGCAATCTAGTTAGTACAGACATTTGTGTCCGGCACTGAGTGAGGTGAATATCACGGTTAGGTTTTCTAACCTCTTTTCTCTTGTTTCGAGAAATTATATCTAACGTGTTACGGGCATTCAACATATGTTAATATTGTCAGAATGGTTCTGTTGGAGAATGATACGGTAAATTGATAACTCGATATGTTGCTCTCTTATGCATTAAGTGACTAATTAATAAATTTCAATTATTTCAATTTCAATTATAGTTCTTAGCGGAACTAAGCAAACTCTTCGACAAATCACGGCTTTCTGGTTCTGTGACACTCACTTTCAAGAGATGTGAGTATACTGTAATATTGTAATACATTTCGAAAATTTCAGAATAATTCCAATCTTAAAATAATTTATTATTTAATCATTAAAACTTTATGTAATCGGAAGGCATCAGAGTAGTCTTTTAACACAGGTGCGTTTCACTTGACGCTTCCAACGATCGCGAATAGTCATTCTGTCTTTATTGCTCACTGAACATTGAATAAAGATAGAATGACGCTCGCGATCGTTGGGAGCGTCAAGTGGAACGTACCCATTGTCGACGGGAGACGTGAATCGGCGTTTTTCATTTCCCAAACATTGATGACGGGAGACGCGAATCGGCGTTTCTTATTTTCGGTATTTCACATATATACCGAAAATGTGCGGGAACTGAGGCTCGATGCGTTTCGCAGTATACCGTCAACAATGTGTTAATATTATTTTCTTACTTATGCATCGTATATGTGCAGTAAAACAAACTGTTAATGTTTCTGTAAAAGTTTTTCATAAAGTTCTTTCAAATTTTTACATATATAAATAAATTATATAAAATAAACATAAATTATATATATATATATATATATATATATATATATATATAAATCGCAATATAATAATTGCAAAAATTCAAAAGAAATTTGCTCTTACTACTAAAGTAACATAAACATGAAAGTGCAAAGTGGCATGCTTTTTATGTAAAACACGAGGGGTTGGTCACTAGCGGTTACAGTGTACAAAAATTACCCTTGATATGGATTACCTTTAAATTACCTCAGATTCCTTAAGATTACCTAATACTACAACAGTTCGATCAAATAACTTGGCAAAAGTTTCAATTTATTGTCAAAATTCATCAATGCCGTATTTTCCGTATTGATTTCAGCCGGTAGTTTCCTCGATGATTGTTCGGAATGAATATATATCGCTCATACGCGCGAAACAATCGCAGTCCGATCTTGCATCCTTATTGTTAGCACAAGTCGAACGATTGAGAGAGAAAACATTACAAGACGTGGTACTGCTGCTGGTGTCCAATAGCTGTCTCACTCAAATGGAGAGAGTACAAGTGAGATAATTATAGGGCAGTGGTATCACGATTACCTCAGATTACCTCAGATTATCTGAGACTACCCTAAGAATTATCTAGACCTTGTACAAAGATTACCTCAGTGACCAACCCCTTGGTAAAACAATGTAATTATTCATATTTAGATACATAGGAGTACATATATGATGGTATATAATTCCACATGGTTTTTTCTACTACCTTTCACCAATAATTTCAGAAAGAAAGAATGTACTATCAAGAAATGCATTATTCAAAAAATATAGTAGTGTGGTATAGAAAATGAAAAAAATTAACTATGAAAAAGGTGATGAAATTTAACACGTTCCGTGCCACGTAGGTCGCATATGCCCCACGCTGAACTTTCATTTTTCATTAATTATGATACCGTGGGGCGCATACGCCCCACACGGCCTGAACGGAAAGTCACCAAAAATCAGTCCGGCACGGAACGTGTTAAATAAAAATAACTCCACGAAAAAATATTGTGCGAGCATTATTTTTTCAATTTTAAGGGTAAAATGTGTACTTTAAAGTGTCTTGTTGAATTTTTATTTTATACTTTCGCTCCTCTATTCTTTCAAAAGTGAAGACATATTTTTTAAGTAGGAATGGCATATTTTAATGGAATGCATAGAATTGGCAAAATTGTTTTACAAAGTTTGTTTATAGTATCATAAAGTTTAGACTTCCTCTCCAATTAAAAAAAAGAGGTTTGTACGATTTTTTCTCATGTTTCATTATAGTACTCCAAAGTTATTCGCGCGCATAAATTTTTATCAATTACTAGCATATATTATATTGACATTGCTCAATATGTACAAGAGGTTGCCGCTTAGCAGCAATTAGTCAGCAAGTTTGACTTATATAGTCAAAGGTCAGCGTTTATTTGCAGAGCAATCCTCGTTCATGTCACTTGTTTGTATCGCATGTCAAATACAACGGAGTATGTAGACATCCTGTTTTAGGAGTATCTCACTCATTTATATACAAGATTCTCTGTTCTGTAATTAGTTAGGAAACTGCTTAAAGATACAGCATTTAACACTAAACCTATCATGCCGGTCAAATGACCGTTTTTAAATTTTTGATTAAAAATGCTGCGTCCGGCAGAAATTCATAAACAGAAATTTCAATGTGCTGTTTGTTTTCTTCACTCTCATCTTCAGAATCTAACAGCAATCTCATTCCTTTTTGTCCCCTATATATATTGATAATGTTCAGTGGAAATAAGTATATATAAATTGTCGGTAGTTAGTGTTAAAGATAATAAAAAATGTTTATGTAAACATGTAGCTTATTTATTGTTTCCGAGCGAGTTTATCTTATAGCAATCTACAAGGTCTGTTCTTTTTAGCTGCACTGCTGAACTGGTGCAATAAGTTAGAGTGAGAAAAAATATACTTGTCTCACTTTAACGTATTGCACTAGTTCAGCAGTGCAGCTAAAAAGAACAGACCTTTATTTACGTACCTTAACAAGAGGCGTTCAAAATGACCATCTTGCATCTCAGTGTAAGCCAGTAAATGTTTTGTTATTGATTTTATTCTTTCCATACATTCAGATGCTACTGGGTTTGACAGAAACCTTGTTGAACTCTTTCACAAAGTACTTTAATGTCGTTATCGGACATTCTACAGATGGATTTCATGTATCTTGAAAAATGTTTCTTACATAGACGTTTATTGAGAAAATGCTCTGCACACAGTCTTACTTCAAGTGCGAAAATTAATTTGGTACTTCTTTTGGAAGAAATTAAGTTTTCATTTACAAAAACATAATAAACATGTCAATATTCGAAATATTCGTCATTATTTTCTAATACTTTTCTCCATCTATCATCAGCTGATAAATCCCCTCCTGAAAAAAAGAAATACCTAATACATATATTACAGTCGACAAGACACATGTTAAATGGATGTCTGCCATTTCTTAATAGAATAACTTCCCATTTTATCACTTCAAGTACAATGTATTCCAAAGATTTGATATTTAATGTATACTCTTGATATATGCTCTTAAAAAGAACTAAAAGGACTCTGAAGGACTCTTGGAAGGAATGTTATGAGGTAGCATTGTATATAAGACATTGAGCACTGTTCGCATATAAACGGAGAGAACTAAATAGACTAACTTTATGTATCGACAGAATTATTACGACACAAAAATCGCAATAACTTGGAAACGAGTAAAAATTTACATCATTCTGTTTCATTATGTTTAATTGCTAAATTCAATCCAAAATAATTATCACATATTACAGAACATTCTATAGCATTTATTTAAAGAAATATATATTTGAAATATTTTATATAGAAAAAATGTACCATTTTTACAATTCTTTCTTCCTTTTATATTTGTATTTTTATAGTTGCATTCAAAAAGCTTTCTGCTTTTACAGTTAATGGACATAATAAACCAGTACCTAGGAAAGGCAGAGCATCTCTACCGACTCCAACAGAGTACCTCTGCTTAGTCCGAGCATCCTTACGTTCCAGAAAGATTTCCACTGTTGTGAGTATTAACCTATCTTTTGTTGATGTATCATGATCGAGTGTTTAATCATATTTCACTGAAAATTTATTCAATTTTCAGATTCATTCCAAGGATGTAAATAAATTTCAACAGGCATATTGGAATCTGTTGAAGACCAATATAAGCGGATTAAAAAAACTAAAGAAGACCAAGTCGGCGAAGCCAAAAGTTCATTGACTCGACTGTCGGGAACTCACTATGCGGCGAGTTATTTATTTTTCTGTTATTAAGAATTTCATACCACGTTCTCTGTATAGTTATCAATGCTTGTCTATTGTGTAAGACAAATGATGAAGAGGATATGTTTTATACGTCACATTTTGTATAGACTGATGTATAAAGATTAATAATATTGTTATGAAAATATTATGAGAGAAACATATCCCGTTAAATTTTTTTTATAATTCTGTGCAATGATAAGAAGTAAGGGACAATCGCTCGATTAAAATTCAAAGCAACAAGTTGAAATAAAATATTTAACGATTATTGAAGCATTAAATATAAGCGTAACTTTAATTTTTTTAAATTTTACTTTTAATTTTTAATTTTGGAAATTTCATGCCATTTTAAGCTGATTAAGTGCATAAATTAATTCGTGACTTTTCTTTACAAAATCAAATTTTATTTATAGAAAAATATAAATATTATAGTTAACATAGTGTGCAAATGTGTGAATGAGTTTTAGTATTTAATGTTCATATACGCTCTTTGTCATATTTGTTCATATTTTGGTACTATTTCTCATAAAACTTTATTTTTATGAGAATAATGTCAAAATCAAAACATTTTAATAATTTTCCGAACTTTTACTATTATTATGCAAAGATTGTTTTAAGATTAACACAGCTATCATTATCTACAGTCTCAATTGCAACTAATAAGGAAACCCATAGAAGTGTCCTCCGATTTTGATGAAATTTGTTCTTCTATACACAAAAATAGGAAATACGCATTTTTTTATATATATGCCTATGTAGGTAAAACACTCTTTTAAAAAAATTAGGTTTTTTGGAGTGTATATCCTCGACATGAAAAATAGAAACAATTTCTTTAAAAATTCAATGGTTTCAAGAGTATTATACAATGCTGGTTCCAGATTTTTTAAAAATATTTTTAACTTACCCTCATTATTCATAATAATTTACTCGTCACAATTTTAATATAAAAGTTTCGTTTTAACCAAAAAGGCTATTTTATTCCGGTTCTAATTACGTATAACATGTCACATTCCGAAAGACGGATCGAAAACTTCGATGGAAACAGAACCACATGCACGTTATCTATAGTCACCTATTCGCTCGATACGTCGATGCAACACGTTCTTTTTAACTTTCACGTAGTAAGAGATTAATAGAGATATATAGCATATGTGTTATATAACATTGCAATAACAACACAACTATAATATAATATATAACTAATATATAACTATAATATATAACTAATCAAGCGACGCGGTAACGTTGCGACGCGATTACTTGTTACTCACATACATATGATTGTTACATGCATTTACGGTTGCGATGTAATGTAATAATACAATAGGAATACGATATATCAGTCCTTTATTGACTACTCCAGAGATGTGGCTTATACAAGTTACGAACGGGAACTACCTAAGACTAAAAACTACAGCTAAAAGCTGAAGCAGGAAAATCGTCATAAGGGAGGTGCATTCATGTAGAAAGGGAAAGGAATTTACAATGGTTAAACAATTAAACACGGCTTCTAGATTTATCGATGCTGATTTATTCTCAAGCGTGATAAGATTTATTTCAGTTAAACGTTTTCCTTTTATGATTTCGATATTTCCCGGGGTAAGCGTTATGTCCTCTGCTTTATTTTCGTTAGTTACTGTAAGGGTAATTTTAATTTTGGGAGGAGGGTTTATTTCTTTTACCAGTCCTTTTATGTTACCTGAGATTTGTAAGATTTATATTATTGACTTTCCACAATGAGTCATTTACAGGCTATAGCTTGTATCCGGATCCTTACTGCATAACGCTTTTACTTGCAAAGCCAAAACTTGTAGATTTCGAGAGAGCGCATCTGCATTAGTGTTCCATTTTCCTTATATAGAACCTCATAATTGTATTCTTTTCATTTTAATCTCCAACGCATTAAACGTGATGATGGATCCTTGACATTAAAGAGCCAAATTAATAGTTTGTGATCAGTGAAAATTTTAAATGGTTTACCATACAAGTAAGGTCGAAAATGTTTTACTGCCCAAATGATAGCCAAAAGTTCTTTCTCTGTCGTGTCATAGTTTCGTTCTGCTTTATTCAATGTCCTTGAAGCGTATGCAACAGGAAGATCGTTACCTATTTGTCCTTGTGATAAAATTGCATTTATTCCTTCGTCACTAGCATCAGTAGTTAACAGGAATTCTTTATCAAAATCCGGATATTGTAAGATCCGTTTGTTTAATAAAATAATAACAAGTGTTTTAGTTTTTTCGAAATTAATTTACTGTCTTGATTCCCATTTAAATGGTACATTCTTCCTAAGGAGTGAAATAAACGGTTGTGTAAGCTCGCTGAAATTTTTAATAAATCGGCGATAATAACCAACAAGTCCCAAAAATTGCTTAATTTGTTTAACGTTTTTAGGAATGAAATACTCTTCTATGGTTTTTATTTTTTCTTGGTTTAGTTTGACTTCCTCGTCTGATATGTGATCAAAATATGTTAATTCTCGCTTGAAAAATTCGCACTTGTCTGGCTGTAACTTAAGACCAGCGTCTCTAATGCGTTCAAAAATTTAACTTAATTTTTGTTTATGCTCTTCTAAAGTGCGTAAATAACAATATCGTCTAACTAGGCAAAGCAAATGTTTCCTTATAATCCAGTTAGAACGTTATCACTCCTCTCATGTGAATCGTTCGTCCTTTGCTAGGGTGGACTCATCCGATATCCATTTCAAACATACTACGAGCAAGAAGCCCACATCTTTTTTGTATTTAATGATTCAACCAGCGATTCCGCGGCTCCATCTTTATTGACAGTCGTTTGTTACTCTTCTATAAAACTCATTAATTTTTATTTTATTTTCTGTAAGAAAAGTATACAGACATCTTTGGCACTTGTTTTGTATTTCTGTATCGTCTACTTCAATCCAGATCTTGGATGATCCTTCTCTACAAATACATGTATAATGTTCTTTTTTACGTCTGTTCCGTGATAAAATATAGCACTTTGATCTCTATATAATCGACGATTTATTAATATTTTTGTTGTTGGAACAGCACGCAAATTAAACTTTTTTCTTTCTCCTAGTTTTTGGCCTGTTGATGTATATTTTAAGTGAATAATAATTATATCTTTCGTGAATATTAATTCACTCTTCTTTATCATATCATGTCCGGCACATTTATTACAAGATTCCTCGGATACTTGCATCCAATGTTGAAAGTGTTGTAATAAATCCTTAAGATCGTAGCATTTCTTTGGTATATTGTAAATAGGAATGGTAATAATAATATTTGATTCAATAATTGTTTTGATTTCACTACAATTGCGGCATCGTTTCGTGTAATTTACTTGATGCTCTACCTGTTTTAAAATATTACCAAATTTTGTGCCAAGTGCTTTCAAGAATACAAGTGCATCTCGTTTAATTGGAGCCGTAAAATATTCTCCCAAATTTTGCCGTATTGCAAATGTAATGTATTTAAGTTCGACATTCCATTTTGATATTTCAGAGCTAATATACGTAAACTATTTTGTTCATCATAATTTAACATTTGTTTTCTAATAGTTTCGAAATGTAATAAACATTGTAACACTACATTGGCAGTAATCTGAAACTTTATCTTGATTTTGAAAGCCACGTATGATCCAAGTTTCTCTTATTATTTCATGCGGTTCTTGAATACTTGTAATTATTTTGGGACCACGACACATCTTTTCTTTTTCCATATCTCTTCTTTGGGACTGAAATTATTTAGGCATTGGGAAGATATGTTTCTTTTAACCGATTATATTCCCGAATGGGAGCTTCCTCACTTGCTCTAATAATAAGAGATAAAGTTTCATAATTAATTAAATGCAATTCTTGTAGAGATATTACATGCGACAATGCTATGTGCATTTGTCCATAATTAAATATACAATTTCCAATATCCATTATGGCATGATTCAAACTCAGACCTTGGCTTTTATGAATGGTAATTGCATAACTCAAAGACAATAGGAATTGTTTCCTAATTACAAAAGCACGATCCATCACTGAAAATTTAACACTTACTCTTTCAATTAAATAGTTTTGTCCTGATGGTAATTGAAGTTTTAGTTTTTCGACCAAATTAGTAGTTGGATCCAGTATTATTGACAGTACTGTCGCAATTCTTCCGTTAACAAATCCCAAGTTGGCATCTATATTACGTCTTATCATAACTTTAGCTCCAATTTTGATGGTAATCTTTTTAGAAAACCCTGCTGTTCGTGAATTATTTTTGTCATTATTAGTCATGTTACGTCCAGAGTTCCGTGAGCTCGAGGAAAGGGCGTAACACATGCCTCTCGAGTTCTGAGACACTCGGTCTCAAAACTTGAGTCGAGCTGACTGAGAGTTCCGGCTGTAGGGTCAACGACCAAGGTCGATTTTACCCTTAACTTGGAACAAGTCTGCTCGTTGGTCCTTTTTTAGGTAAGAGAACTGAATCTCTTTTACCTGGGATAGGACCTGTACGACCTGTTGTGGGAAGGGGATTGATTGAGGTTTATTAAATTAAAATGATTTTCCTTTTTCCTTAAGGAATTAACGTATTATATTTGTAAAATATTACGCAAATAAAATACATAAGGAAAGAAAGAAATACATTAAATTAAACGCAGATAAAATACATCGAGATAATTTAAAAAATGGTGAAACTATTTACAATTATGACAAATATCTAAATTATGGGTAATCTAAAAAGAAATCTTGTATGAGGGACGCAAGGATTAGGACGGGATACTGGCGGTTCCTGGTAATGAGAGGAACAACGGTGTTAGGCCCGGCATGGACAAGTGCGGCCCTTAAACTAGGAACGTCGATGGAATCAGGTCCGAGGAAAATAGCATTGGGCGGAAGGGGTAACATAAAGGTGGGAAAAAGATTGAGGATGTGTTCTCGAAAGACTTCGAGACCACGCTCGTAAAAATCTCTCAACCCTTCGAGAGAAGGATTGACCTGTGGTTAATGATTCTGGGGATGTTCGTGGAGGAATAGGTTCCAGATATTCCTCAAGATCTGGTGAACCAATAGGTGAGTACCATGGTGAGGAGGGAACGGGAGAAGGGAAAGGGGAAAAACGTGGGGACAATATCTCCGAGGATGAGGAAGAAGAGTGAGAGGGTGGTGATGATTGTGATGGTGAACTAATTGAGGGAAAATCGGAACTAGGGGACCGCGAATAACTTCTTTTGCGCGGTGGTTCGCCCGAAGATAGTCGGTTTCCCTTTACTGCGTGTTCCCGTGGGTTATTTTCTGACGGGGAACTCGAGCTCTCGGATCTACGTTTGGTGGGAGCCACTTAAAAGAAAGGGACAAGTCACGTAAGTTTTTTAAGAATGTCTGTCGGACGGAGGTCTCCGCAAAAGGAATGGAGAACGATAACCGCGGGTGAAGATATTTTTACAGATTGTTAGTAATATAATGAAATTCGTTTACTTCCTTGATGTTCAGCGTTGTGGGTTGCCAGTTCTCCAGACCAAGGAGATAGAAAGAAGGCGAGGCGTTGATTTTTGGCGCACGTCCGTTTATTGAGACGTGTTTCCGCGGATTTTTCGGAACTCCCGCACATGATAATGGTTACTGAGTGAGTCCGTGAGTGAGTCTCTGGGCAGATCGTTGCCTTTTTATATACGTTCAAAGGACCATGGAGAGTGCTATTTCTTTTCCGGGAATTCACAAAAAATTGTTTGCGCGAACCATTGGTTATCGCTTATAATAATTTACTTGGTATCAGCGGATGGGTCTAATACTTGCTTCCGTAAATCAAAGAAATCTCTTAGCGGTATTCTTTGATAATTGTTTTCGCGCGTCATTTGCGATAGTTAACCTTTTTAACCCCTGGATGAATAGTTTTCGAACGTCGCGGTAACGAGACGATTGCTTCATTAGCCCAGATTTAACCATGATTTAAAGACTTGTTTTGATCGGACATGTGCCAAATTTCACGGTTCTGATGAGAGCAATCGCTCAGGAATCAGTTAATTATTTCTTTTCCGGGAACTGCGATATCTCTCATCGTGACCCCGAGACCTCCGCTCACGCGTAATCTTTTTCGCGCGTGGCAACGACGTTCGCTGAT
Organism: Ooceraea biroi; assembly: GCF_003672135.1. NCBI lineage: Eukaryota > Metazoa > Arthropoda > Insecta > Hymenoptera > Formicidae > Ooceraea > Ooceraea biroi. The sequence goes on along the minus strand of NC_039514.1, from coordinate 7,999,609 downwards.
TTAATCTTATATAGAATATTATATAAAATCTTTTTAAGAATATTTTACTTTAGCGAGGAACCGTGGAGTCTACTGGACGTAACAGTCAATACTTTCTGGACTTTCTTTTGTACATACTGATTACAGTCATCGTATCTTCAGTAATTAATAATATTTCTAGCGAAGGAATACGATTCAACATTGCATTATTCAATATATCACACATATAAGTAGTCATTAAACAAGCAGTATCCGTTGGTAATTCATTAATTAAATCACACAATTCATTTATTCTATTTTGTAAGGATTTGTTTTTCCACACTATCACACGCTTAAGTAGTATCTCATTATCAGACGTTGTCAATAAATCAATGCGAATTCTCGAAAGCATGTCATGGTAAATGTCGTCTCCTTGTTGACGCATATAATATATAATAGTCAGTTCATAATCAAATAAATTAGTCCACAACTTATAACTCCCCAAAGAGCCAAGATACTTATCTATTTTCGGCTTTGTTAACTGTACAAAAACAGGATCATAGGAGGTAATTATAGCAAATCACCTAACAGAAAGATATGTTTTCCACCAAACCAACTATTACTACAATCAATAGTACCAAATATTTCTGATAACACTGGTCAACACTGATTTTGTCACAAAAGGAATGCCAGGTCATTTCGATAGGATTTTTTCCGTAGATTACGAATCTGAAACCCAAAATGTTCCATCACGTCACGTTTTTGAGAAAAATGAGGTCAAATAGTTAAAAAACCTGTTTTTGGCACTTTTTGAACCTCTATCACAAAGGAACGGGACGTGATAGAATACTCTATGTGGGCTCAAATTAAAGCTTGAACTTTAAACTTTAATGTTATGAAACAAAAAACCATGTGACAATACTGTGAAGTCATGTAGCATAGGTTTTTTGACTGAGCGGTCAGGACGCGCGCCAATTGTGATCTCGCGTTTGATAACAAAATAATCCATTAATACCAAAAGGTGAAAATGTGAACAAAACTTTTCTTTTGGAGATTTCTGGCATCACTGATTCTGAATTTGGTATACAAAGTCAGAATAAAAAATGGCGAATTAATACAAAATAGGGGCAAAAAATTAAACATTTTGTCGAAATACTGTTATCTGTAAAGTACGGGATTGCATTATAAAACAGTTTCTCACTACTTGGAGTGCTTTATTAAGTCCCTTTGCTCCTCACTATTCCAAAGCCATCCGACGTAAGCTCGGTGGTTGAGTAAACTCAGGCTGCATATCAAAAACCTGTGCTACACGACTTCACATTATTGTCACATGGTTTTTTGCTTCATAACATTAAAGTTTAAGGTTCAAGCTTTAATTTGAGCCCACATAGAGTATTCTATCACGTCCCGTTCCTTTGTGACAGAGGTTTAAAAACTGCCAAAAACAGGTTTTTTTAACTATTTGACCTCATTTTTCTCAAAAACGTGACGTGATGGAACATTTTGGGTTTCAGATTTGTAATCTACGGGTAAAATCCTATCGAAATGACCTGTCATTCCTTTTGTGACATAAAAATGGTCGAATATTGTTGACCAATATAATCGTAGATGTATGTACATTAAAGTTAAATTAAAATTAAATAAATTAAAGTTAAATTTAAAATCAACGAAATTTCATCTATTACGAAAAGATGAACGTTTTTCAGTTCTGTTTTTAAAACTTTCAAAACATGATCAGATAATTGTTTATACTTTGGAGTATAACCATGTTCTACTGGTAATTGAAGTATCTGTGAATCGCCAATCCATCAATGTTAAATGCTGCTATAGCAGTATCCTTGTTCATATATTGTTTTATCCAACATTTAATAGCTTTTTGTTGTTATAAATGCGTTAAAGACACCACTCAGCAGAGTTAAATAAACTGAGATATATTCTTCAGGTTACACAGCGTTACAATAACGTAAGAAAATAACTTTGTACTCTTTGCAAAACGAACAAAGGAAACGTGAGCACGCGTGACCATCGAACGCGATTATCCGACTCAAACATATATATAACAAAAAGGCGCGTTTATATAGAGAGTTGGTAACAACCAATAAAAAACGTTTCTCATAAATAAAACTAGTAATAACCCATAAATAGTACTAGCGAAGTCTATTACCAACACTTTTATCAAGAAACTTTTTCTTGTACCACCTTCTCCGCTAACATATAATCGTAATAGTGAATTATCTGTTTTTAAAACATTGATAACTTTATCAAATACTCTTTTTTGATCTATACCCAAGGAGAACAAAAAGTCACGATAATGTCAAAATGATGTCTTCTTGACTCAAAATGGTCAATTTATCATCAAGGCTCCTTGCAGTATTGATGATAAATTGACCATTTTGAGTCAAAAAGACATCATTTTAACATTATTGTGACTTTTTGTTCTCCTTGGGTATTTAAGTTATTAATCAGTTTTGAAACATTGATTTTTTCAATCATTTTATCATTGAGAGTTTTAGAATCTTGCATTGCATGACCTGCTTCTATATTTTACACTCCGGATTTTCGGGATCATCTTGTAATATATGTTGTTTTTCTATTTTTTCATCGAGATATTGTTAAACTAATTGTTTCGCATTTTCGTATGCTTGTTGCAATTTTTGCATTTTTTCATGATATTCCTTAGCTTCTGTAAGATGTAGTTTGTTTTTGTAAAATACTTCACTATAAGTGTTACTTCTGTTTTTAAGATCATCTAGCTTACGCTACGGTTTAAACATAAGTAATAATGAAAAGAAGTAATTCTCTGGTTGTGTATTAACATCATATTTATAATGTAGATATTTACGTTGCCGTTGTTTTATATAATAATCATTATTTATTTTATAACTTTTCATATCCTTATTTCGTGGTTTGTTTCTGCAAATATCGAACCATTGTGCAAACTCATAAAGAGACATGTTCTCCAATTCTTTCGGTCTATGTGGATAATGATTGTCTATTAAAGAATCGCAGAATATATCAGTAGATTCACTTTGCAGAGTTTCTATCTCTTTGTGACTTTTTAACTTTCTATATCGTATTTGATTTGCATCTAACCATCTAATAATTGTATTTTGGTCTGTACCATACAAAGGAATACCTAATAATGTATCAGCAGCTTCCAGAGCACCACATTCTCTGTTATTTGTAAATCGTATGGCAATATTCCAAAGATAACTTGCTAATGATTAATTTTTATTATTTTTGCAATTTAGAAGTGAATCAGACAATTCTGATTTTCCTGCTTTATTCATATATTTTGTGATGTAGCAAGTTAGCAGGGATGATTTTTCTCCAATAAATTGAATATCCATATTTCCTTCCCAAGCAGTAAAAAGCTGGAGACACAATGCGAGGCGATAGCGATAGGAACAGGGAATAACCAATCGCGTTACACGATTTGAGTACGGATGACCAAATCGAGCAACGCGATTGGTTATTCCCTGTTCCTATCGCTATCGCCTCGCATTGTGTCTCCAGCTTAAGAAGAATAAGATTATAATCATTTATATTGACTTCATCATTCATGCGTGGGAGATCGTAAAGTCTACTTCTGTGTTTTAATTGTTTTCGACTTGCTATGGAACTTACAATCCCTTAAGATTGTCACGAATTCGGACTTACAAGGAAAGCTACGGAAGTGTCCCCCTCCGATTTTGATGAGCTTTGAATATGTTGTTTTCCAGCTCAAAATAAGGGACACGTATTTTTTTATACGTGCCCTAACTCACTTTTAGGGGGTTAAACACCCCTTTGAAAAAGTCGGTGTTTATCTTTCGAGGCGAATATCTTGGAAACTATTAAAGATAGAAAAATTGTTTTCGAGTAAAAAATGAATGGCTTTGAGAGTACTTTAAAAGAGAATAAGGAAAAATATTTTTTAGTTTTTTATTTTTCAAAATACCCCCACCACTCATCACTTTTTTCAGAATTTTGAAATTTTTTTATCACCAATAGAAAGCTTATTTTTTTACGAATTCAACCATGTATAATAAAGTTGCGTTCCGAGAAATCATTTTCGAGAATTAATTACAATCGCCTCCGTATATACGCTATTTGTGCCCGTCCATGTGACCGATTTCTTTACGCAACACATTTTGTCCGCATCTTCTCTTAATAACAGATGACTACATCATAACTGGTAAAACATATTTTGTAACGAACAAAAGAGAACTTTAATATGTCAAAAGTCAAGTTGAATGCGTCGTGTAACAGGTTACTATGCGGCCAGACAGACTAATTTTAGATGCTTCCTTCATTAATAACAATAGACGGATAGATGTATACATTACATGTTGCACTTATTTATTACTTATTGTTTTAGGTAGAAATGATATTAATATCTTAAGACATCATAGATCGCAGCTATTTCTATAACTTTAATTTAAAACCTACGGAAAAGATGAAATAGGTGGAAAAATTGAATTGTAATAGAACAATACAAGAACATTGTTTTGTATTGTATTGAAGTGTATACTAAAATTGTAAATTTTACTAATTGTAAAAGGAGTACGGTAATGACGAGGAAGTACAGGCATGTGCTATGGGATCCCTGGTAATGGAAGTCTGCACCTATCTTCTAGTTTGGTCGAGGAATAGTATAAGGGAAAAATAGAAATAAACACACATATATTATATCATATATTTGTTTGTTAAATTATATATATTTTATCAATGTTTTTATTGATGAAAATAAACAATTTTGTTATAATATGTAATATAATGTATTGTGTTACAATATTGAAACAAAATTACAAATAAAACAAATTGTTAATACAATTTGGAATAATGTAAATATTTATGGGCCAAAATTATAACAAAGATGATGGTCACGAAAGAAATGTTGTATACAAAGAGATTTCTTACACCATGCGCAAGTAATTATAGCAATGCCGCCGCAAACATCGCATGTCGGTTTAAAATTTTTTTAAAACAAAAGTCAACTGGCGTTTCAAATTCCGCTGGTCTATGTTCTATATAACCGCTTTTATACCATGCATATTTAAATACATTTCTAAATCTTGGTGGTGAAAATTGAAAATGTGTTAATGATTGTAATTTTAAAATGGCATCTCGCGAATGAAGGTTGATTTCTAAATCTAGAAGTATGACAATATCCGAAAAATGTTTTATAAAATTTTTCCACAAGCGAAAACCATACACATCTAATGGTTGTATTCGACCCGTTGTCCCTGCTGGTATAGTTAGAAAAAATGCATCTTCTGCAGATTCTGGTTTATTTCTTGCAATTACATTTGGACAATGTCCACTCCAAGAATCCAGTAACAAAACCGATTTAGAACCAACATTTGGAAAATAAACTTCTCTTAACCAAATCTCAAAATGATGTGATGTTAATTTTCCAGTTTGAGAAGCCATAACATAAATATTGTTTTCTCTAAACATTACTTCTTGTACTCTCGGACCGAATGATCCAGTGCGTTCTTTTAAAACAATAAAAAGAGGCGATAGTAATTTACCATCAGCTGAAATTGTCGGTTGTATAGTGTAACTATGTGTAGTTGCCGATATCGACCGTGCCGTGCACTCAACCTTTTTTGTACCTTGGATTGCTAAAGAACGACCAGAGTGAAATTCTAATTGAAATCCGCTTTGATCTGAATTATAAACATTTTCAAGTCCATAGCGCGTAATATAACCTTTAACATTGTCAATAAACCTATTGCTTTCGGTTATCAGATTTTCTTTTGATTGCAAAGTCTCTTTTGTAACAAATTTTGTAAGTTTTCGGGAAACAATATTATGTGCTAGCTTAAATCTTTTTACCCATCCAATTGATGCTGTAAATCCTGGTGCATTTATTTCCTGTTGCGCTTTCAGGGCCCATCGAGTAATATCAGTGTCGTGAATAATTACTCCTTTCTCAAGACCTTCTTTGAATTTCTCTAATGTATATGATGCAATTTCTTTCAGCTTCTGCAATCTAGTTCCACCTCTATTCACTTGTTCTTGCCATCTTCGTAATTAGCGTAAGGATGTAACTTTCCGAAATCTATGTTTCACAGACTCGAGAGGTTTTGTCTTAATTGAATTAACAGGTTTCCAAAACTCAACAGCATTTCTTTTATATTCAATTGGAATATCATCATTTACACATATCATTTCCTTTACATATGTTATTTCGTTTTCATTTTCTTCTTTCTCTGCTACTGGTTCTCTTTCAGGTATATCAAATGAATTTTCAAAATCAAGAGAATCTTCTTCTTCAATTTCGTATTTATCCTCGTACATTTTTTGCAGCATGTTTTCTATTTTCTCTTTTACTTCCATTTCCTCATTTGTAACAGGAGTTTGTGGCAAATTAAAAGTAGTAGCAGTAAACAGCAGTATTATGACGTTTCTCGGATTGAATTGCATTTTGCTTTAAAAATTATACACAATAAATTACGTACATACATGCATACATGTTTAAAACATAATTAATAATCGTGCTTAAAGAATAGTAACACATTTTATTGTATTTACATTATAATACGGCATTTACATAAATATTTTATTTTATTCTCATTTTAATAACAAGCATACATAGTATTGCGTACCTTTTTTAAAATATTTGTTTTTCAAGGGAGGTCTGTTTCAATAAAGAAGTTGAATAACGTAATACATAAATGTCTGCGTATTTTCTACATATTTTCTACAAAAGATCCGAAGTACCAAGAAATATCTTTACTATACTGTAAGAAAAACATGACTAATATAAAGTTATATTATATTTGACAAAAAATAATAAAATTGTAAAATTGTAAAAAAAACATATAAAGATTAGTAGACATTTTCAAAATATCGATACATATCTACTACTCGTAGCTATTAATAATTCACACTGATAATAGTACACGATAAGACAGTGTAACGTACTAGAGTGACGCTGGCAAAGTGACGGCATTTTATACTACTGCTCAAATGATATATATGTCTACATTATCTATTTCATATCACTTACAACGTTCTTGTATTGTTCTATTACAATTCAATTTTTCCACCTATTTCATCTTTTCCGTAGATTTTAAATTAAAGTTATAGAAATAGCTGCGATCTATGATGTCTTAAGATATTAATATCATCTCTACCTAAAACAATAAGTAATAAATAAGTGCAACATGTAATGTATACATCTATCCGTCTATTGTTATTAATGAAGGAAGCATCTAAAATTAGTCTGTCTGGCCGCATAGTAACCTGTTACACGACGCATTCAACTTGACTTTTGACATATTAAAGTTCTCTTTTGTTCGTTACAAAATATGTTTTACCAGTTATGATGTAGTCATCTGTTATTAAGAGAAGATGCGGACAAAATGTGTTGCGTAAAGAAATCGGTCACATGGACGGGCACAAGTAGCGTATATACGGAGGCGATTGTAATTAATTCTCGAAAATGATTTCTCGGAACGCAACTTTATTATACATGGTTGAATTCGTAAAAAAATAAGCTTTCTATTGGTGATAAAAAAATTTCAAAATTCTGAAAAAAGTGATGAGTGGTGGGGGTATTTTGAAAAATAAAAAACTAAAAAATATTTTTCCTTATTCTCTTTTAAAGTACTCTCAAAGCCATTCATTTTTTACTCGAAAACAATTTTTCTATCTTTAATAGTTTCCAAGATATTCGCCTCGAAAGATAAACACCGACTTTTTCAAAGGGGTGTTTAACCCCCTAAAAGTGAGTTAGGGCACGTATAAAAAAATACGTGTCCCTTATTTTGAGCTGGAAAACAACATATTCAAAGCTCATCAAAATCGGAGGGGGACACTTCCGTACCTTTCCTAAGTTTGATGATGATTTTGTGAACACTTGAAATGAAATATTGCGACTAGTACGTCAGGCGGTCTTGGAAGAAAACTGTAGAATGCCTCGGGCGGTTCCACTGCCCGAGGCATTCTACAGTTTTCTACCAAGTTTTCTACAGGCCCTTTTTATACTATATGAAAAATCGTGTAGGAGGGGATTCTTCCAGAACATTCGAAGAGGGAAATGCCCTTACTAGGCAATGGGAAAACGCCCAAAGTTAGGTAACGGGAGGACACGTGTATCTGAAATCGAAGGGCCACCTTTGGACCTTGATAAGCGGGCGAGAGCGTGATCATGGTCATGGTGATGAAATGCACGTGTTCACGGCCAAGGTGACCCAACGGTCGTGGTGATAAGGTAGACGATGCGCTAACGTTCAGGGTTGCTGCAAGAGGATGTTTGTTTAACGATCACGCGATGGGCACATGTACTGCGTGCCTTATGGTCCCCGTGAGGTTCCCGCTTGATACCGTGTGTCGAATATACAAAAAAATGAAATTAAATTGAGGTTGTGCAGCAACCGTGAGTGTTTTGGCTCAATAATGCGTGAATGATGAATAGCACGCGGTAATTACTAAAACGAATATAATTCTACTATCTATTTCTTGTGAAAGCAAGGGACCGTGGAGTTTGGACGTAACAATATATACATATAAAAGGAAAGAAACTTCGTCAAATATCCTGTGATTTTAGAAATACTAAATGGTTTATTAAGGATTGGTTACAATGTTTTACCGTTTCTAAATCCGGTTTGATTCTCTGAAGTGATGGTTAGTCGAACAAAATGCGCTACGATATGAAACTGCGTTATGAGAACTGCCCAAAAACTGTACTATTTGGGACCTCGCTGCCTTTTTTATTCTTGGACGAAGAGGGGAGTTTTGGAAATTGTTGTCGTGGGGTTTGACTTGACCAATAAGATTATTAAAAAGAAGGGTATCTTAAATTTTATTGGCCCACGTCTTCGTCGCCTAGGCGTTATCTTAGCTCCATGGTAGGAAGATTCCATGTACGTATTCCTCTGCTCCCACAGAGTTCGATTAAATTTCTAGATTTATGACCTATAAACATTTGAACATTTTTGTTTAACATACGAGCGGCCAGAATCTCCCCTGCCGGAGTTGCTCGCCACTTGGCACATTTCTTAGAGAGGGAAGGTCTTATGTGAAGATAAATAATGCTCATCTGGCCCGGGGCCTGACGCCCGTTGTCTGATATCGCCGAGAACGTTTTCTTTCTGTTTGACTTTATTTATTTGATAAATTTCGAGTTACGGCTTTGGCCCGTAACTCGTACGTGACAAGATCAATGTTTCAGTGATAGTGCGTGGGAATCCAAAACGACATACTCGAACAACTTTGTGTTCCTTTTTTTAGAACGAAGACAATAATCATTATGTTTATGTCATTGATGAGTATTCACCCTTCTAAAAAGAACTGGAGCGAAGTGTGGATTCGGCATTTTTCAACTTATGTATTGTAAGATAAAAGAAACTTGTTCAATAGAAGATACGTCTAGAATCGGTGCATTTTTAATCCAAATTAATAAATGAAAATGTTGTATTCCTCTTCCTTGATATTCTCTACGGCAAAAATAATACCTCTCCAATGGAATCGTCTTCAGAACAAATGAAGTCAAGCATTGCCCGTAATCTATTATCAAGAAATAATCTGGATGTAGATACAAGATCTCTCGCCACAAGTACACTGGTGCATAAAGATGTATCATACCATCCATTTACTTCACGAATTCTCCTAAGTCATCCCACAATCATTCACTCGGACTTAGTGTTACAAAAAATGTGGCAGGGCCATAATGTTGCATCATACAATTTAAATCACTACGCGGTTTACGCCAAAATATACTCGATAGCCAAAAGTTCTTTTTCTGTCGCGTCATAGTTTCGTTCTGCTTTATTCAATGTCCTTGAAGCGTATGCAACAGGAAGATCGTTATCTTTTGTCCTTGTGATTAAATTGCACCTATTATATTCCTTCGTCACTAGCATCAGTAGTTAACAGGAATTCTTTATCAAAATCTGGATATTGTAAGATCGATTTGTTTAATAACAAGTGTTTTAGGTTTTTCGAAATTGATTTGTTGTCTTAATTTCCATTTGGTACATTCTTCCTAAGGAGTGAAGTAAACGGTTGTGTAAGCTCGCTGAAGTTTTTAATAAATCAGCGATAATAACTAACAAATCCCAAAAATTGCTTAATTTGTTTAACGTTTTTAGGAATGGGATCATTTCTAGACGATCCATATCGAGTTTCGCAGGATCCGTAGCTTTGTTTTTGAGAAAATTGTCCTATTCGTTGCGCGTGCAAATTCTCTGTGTGGATAGCTTAGTTTCAACGTACCTAGACGATCCGTATCGAGTTTTGCAGGATCCGTCGCGTTTTTGTAAAATTTCCAAAACATTTGAGAATCTTGTAAATTGCGCGTTCAGATAGCTTAGTTTCGTCATATCTAGACGAACCGTATCGAGTTTTGCAGAATTCTCACAGAGATCTCACTCGACCGTGACAAAACTTACTGAGAACACGTGAGGCTTCCCCCTAGCCGTTGCACCACTGTAGAAACTTACAGCGTTGCCACGTCGGCAGAAACAAATTCAGTGCACGAACTTTTTGTACATACTTCGTATTGTTGTGTCGGGGGCGATATCCGCCGCTACACACATACTCACTTCTGCACAGCACTCGCGCAACTCTCGCGATTCACATATAGAACAGTGGTATTTCTTGTACATCTTTTCCGAAGAAACAAAATTCTACTTGATTTTCAAAATGTGGTGGTCGTTCTTCGATGTAGCCACTTTTAAACTAGGCATATTTAAAAAGATTATGGAATCGCGGAGAGGACAGCTGTATATGCGTTAAGGATTGTAATTTAATGATATTATTTCTCAAGTGTAAATTGATATCATAATTTAACAAAATAACACTGTTACGTCCAGAACTCCGTGAGCTCGAAGGAAGGGCGCAACAGAACGCCTCTCGTACCTTGTTACACTTAGGCCCCAAAGTACGAGTCGGACTGACCACTGTATTCTGGTTTAAAGGTCAACGACCACGGGGGTCAATCTTACCCTAAACCCGGAACGGTCTGCCCGTAGGTCCCTTTTTAGGTCAAGGAACTGAATCCCTTTTTCCTGGGATAGGACCTGTACGACCTGCTGAAAATGGGGATGAGTAGAGGGAATTCAAAATAACTTAGTACACGCTTATTTTGTTAATATAAAACATTATATTTAGAATAAAAGGAAGTTACATCTGCTTGCAAGAAAATATAGTGTTTGTGTTGTTTGGTGTTTAATAAAATGTGTAATTTGTAAATGCAAATTTTATTTGAGTGCTTATTTGGCAGATCGTAATTAACTATTAATCGGAACTAACATATTTAATAACAAAAATGTTTTGCTTTAATTCTAAATTAAACATTAGTAATTATCTAATAATTGAAACTAACATAATGTTTTATTTTAATTCTAAATTAACATTAATCATTGGTTAAGAAATACCGGCGCAAAAGGGTGGCAGGGATCAGGATAGGAAAAAGCCGACCCCTGACTATGAGGGGTATCCCGACGGCTGGGTCCGTGTGCCGAAGGGCGGCCCTGAGACTGGGAATGGGATCGAAATCGGGGTCTAGGGCGAGGGCATCAGGTGGAAGAGGGATAGTGATTTGAGGGAAGATGTAGAGAAACCGTTCACCGAGAGTCACTAGTGAACGGCGGACGAACTCTAAAACTATATCCTCCTCCTCCGAGGGTGACGGAGAAAGAGGAGGGGAATTTGGGATCTCTTCAAAATCACCAAGTTGGACTGGTGAGTAATGACGGGAGGACGGAGCTGGGGAAATAGAGGGAGAGTAACGGGGAGAGCTAGGCGGTGATGCTTGGATGGATGCCCGTGATGAGGTCTCAGAAAGTGAGAAATAACACGAAGGTGGCGGTGTAAGAGAAAGAGGAGGGGATATAGACAGAGACACGCTTGAAGGGGTTGACGGTCGGGAAAAGGAAGAGTTTGAGGAAACAGAAGAAACGGAAGAGGTAGAGGAAAGAGAAAACGGAGTAGGGGATCGGGGTAAAGGTTCCAAAATCTGAACGGAAGAGAATGGCGATGCCCGATGAGAAGGGGAAGAAATGATTTGAACGGAGGAGGCGGAGGAGGGAGGCCAAGGAGGATCTAATACTATAACCGACGAAGACGTTGATGACGCAGAGGGGGGCCGCGTATTGTTCTCAATCGCGTTCCTTTTGCGCGGTGGTTCTCCCGATGGATGGCCCCCAGACCACAACCCTTGATCTGTACGAGACGGTCTCGAAGAGGGAGACGCGCTCCGGGATCTTTTGCTGGGAGACACTTAAAAAGAGGGCAAACGGAATAACTTAAGGAGAAATGCATAGAAAAGGTAGAAGAGACTAGAAGAGGAAAATGAGAATGAAAGTTGTCGGCGATGAATAAACAAAATAAAAGGAAAGAAGGAAAAAGAAAGATGTAACAAACGAAAGGTTCGCTTACTTATTTGCAGGTGTGAAGTCTCTATTGAGTAATGCCGACCGGTGAGAGATTCCCGTGGTCTGCAGGGAATGTTGGTGACCAGAGACCAGAGTGGAACTCACCCAACCGAGCTGGTGGTATTACATTTTAAAAAACTAAGCCGGCACTGAGGTTACGAATCTTCCGCACAAGATAAGCGATCCTTACGTTCGCGGAGGCGGACAGAATGAAAAAGCTATCTTCCGAAGTGGTCGTCGCCTTTTATAAGATAAGAATAGTGTGGAAGAGGGGTAGCTTTTCCGGGAACTTCTTTTCGGGGAACTACCCTTCGGGGAACTACTTTTCGGGACCGTTCGCTAATTAATTGCAGGTATCGACAGTTGGTCTATGAGGCGATAAGCCGTTTGCAGATGGTTCTCTTAAACCGGATAATTCCCTTACCGAAGTCTCGCGCCGACACACGTGCGTCTGGACTCGCGGCTCCTCTGAGGGTATTTACCCGGGGATGATCCGGCGCAGCTGTATCATTTCTCTTCCTGGAAGAGCGATATTCCAAACTGACACCGGAGACTACAGTCACGCGCGACCGAATTTATTGCGATGCGGCTTATTGTCTTTCAATTCAACAATAATCATTAGAGATCAAGGGGTTTAATATCAGGATCTAATATCGCGCCTGCCCGGACACGTGTGTCAAAACCCGCGGCTCCTGTGAGGGTATTTCCCCGGAGACGATCCGACGCAGCTGTATCATTTGTTTTTTTCTAATCCCTCACTGGGCCCTACTGACCACACGCGACCGGATCGACGCGTCGCGCCACATTGTCCAACAATGAAAAAAAAAATGTCGCTATATTTCTTGGAAGCAAGGAACCGTGCAGTCTCTGGATGTAACAACACGATCACCACACAAAATATCCTCACAAAGTTTTTCCATATTCTAAACTCATAAACGTCAAGGGGTTGAATCATTCCCGTTCTTTTTGGTATTGTTAAAATCCGTACATCTTTATCCGTAGATGATATAAATTCTTGTAGATTCGCGGGACAATGTCCACTCTAAGAGTCTAATAATAGCACACTGAAGCTTCCAGTTGCAGGTAAAAATATATTTGTGAACCAAGATTGAAAATGTTGTGCAGTTAATTTTCCTGATTTCGATGCCGCAATAAAAACATTTGCAGGTCTAAACAAAGTTTCTTCTACGCGTGGTCCAAAATTGCCATTTGTTTCTTTCAATACCAAATAAAGAGGTGATTGCAGTTGCCCGCTTCCAGAAATTATAGGCATAATGATATAGCTATGAGTAATTGCTGATTGTGATTGAACTATGGTTTCGACTGTTTTAACACCTTGTGTTGTCAACGTTCTGTCTGAATGTATTTCCAAACTGAATCCACTTTCGTCTGCATTATATATATTGTTTATTTCAAAAAGATCTATATGAGATTTTACAGTACTTATGAATTCTTGGCATGCAATTTGTAATTCTTGATTTATCTTTGATGGACAATTTATAAAGGAGGATGTTAAAAAAGTGCCGATTTCTGCCCAAAAAGGTGTAAGTAAAAGGGATAGTGTTTTTTAATAGATTTTGACCTCCTGAATATGATAAAACAATTGAAAAGTGTGTGAGCGTTAGGGAACATCTTGAAATTTGAGTTTAAACATGGTATATTTAGAAATTCGGATGATATATGGAGCCACAAAATACGTCCGTGTGAGTTTTTTGGGAGGAAGGAGGCAGAGGGAAATAAAAATGTTTTGTGTGCATTTGTGAGCGAAAGCGTAAGTAACTGAGTGCGGGGAAAGAAGGAATAATCTCATTCTCTGCCGAACCCGGAACCGCAAGGAGAATGCGACAAGATGTTGGGTCCATTTTTCTATTTTTTTTGTTTTGTACTTTCACTGATCACTAATTATTACAAACACATCTCCTTTTCCCCCTGTCCCCTTCCCTCAATAAACTCACACGGACGTATTTTGTTGTGACTCCATACATCATCCGAATTTCTGAATATACCATCTTCAAGCTCAATTTTCAAGGTGTTCCCTAACGCCCACACACTTTTCAATTGTTTTATCGTATTCAGGAGGTCAAAATCTATAAAAAACACTATCCCTTTTACTTACACCTTTTTGGGCAGAAATCGGCACTTTTTTAACATCCTCCTTTGTTATTTTTCTTCATACAATCCTGTGTTTGCTTTTAAAATTGAATATCCACGTTACTCCGGCTTTAAAATTAGAAAGATTCATTTCTTCTTTTGCTTCTAGCGCCCATCGTCGCAGGTCTAAATCATGAATAATTCTGTTCTTATCGTTAGCGTCGTTGAATTTGTTCAAGACACATTCAGTAATATATAATATAATTTTTTCTTTGAGTACCACCTTTTTGTAGATAGAGTTCCCATTTATACAGTTGCGGCAAGGATTTTACCTTTTTAAAACGATGTACTGTTGATAAAGCGTAACGTCCTTTCTTTCCGCTGTCTGTCGCGAAGGAAGGAAACACTTTTCTTTATCAAAACTGCATTGCAACTTTATGTGATGAGAAGAATATATGCGCTGAGAATACACGTCCACACGGTACGGGGCCACGTCTAGATCTGTCTATTTATTTGTTGTTTATTCGTCGCCCAGAGACTCCGTCGCATGGAGATTCGCGTTTTCTCTTTCAGCTGACAATCAGCTGCTCCGTTATGCCGGGTCGCCAACCCGGACATAACAGTATATTTAGAAATTTTATTGAATTTGTCTAATCTACTACCTATCACCTTCCCTGAAGTAATCCTCCCATCCATCGTCGTAATTGCCGTATAGATGTAACCTTTTTGAACCTTTGTCTAACTCCTTCAAACGATCTTGATCTTGTTGTTTCTGCTTTTTCAGTATTCCACAACTTGTCTTTTATAGTCATTTAATATTGTTGCTTCAAAAGAACTACAACTAATTTCTTCTGGAAGATATACTGTGTTACGTCCAGAGCTCCGTGAGCTCGAGGAAGGGCACAACCAGACGCCTCTCGAGGTTCGTTGGGACTTAGCCGCAGAACCTTGAGTCGAGCTGACCGATACGCTCGTAGGGTCGTAGGGTCAATGACCAAGGTCGATTCTACCCGAACAATCGAAACGGTCAGCTCGTTGGTCCCTTTTAGGTAAGGGAAATGAATCTCTATTACCAGGGATAGGACCTGTACGATTCGTTGCGAAAGGGAGAGATGGATAGAGGTGAATTGAAATGAAATTACTTCCCCTTTTCTTTAAGAAAAATAAAACATATTTTTTTATTTTTCTTCTGTGTTATAATTACAGATTTGTGTTAGTTTTCATTAGAATACAGATAGATACCAATAAACTAGAACTTAAGTAAAGTATATAGGCGGGTTCTAACCCATGGGGCTCTGAGGGGGGTGAGGGGCGGGTAGTATCTCCGGGGCGCGGGGTATGACGTCACGGAGGGATCTCCGGAGTGCAAGGGTATAGCGTTACGGGGGGGGGGGGGGCCTCTCAAGTGTCCTCCGCGGTCGAGGGTGTTGCCTGTTTATGTAAACAAACCGCGCGTCTAATACATTTGTTTATATCTTAATTTTTCAAACGCCGATACTCGGCTGCTATCAAAGAGCGATTAAGACGGTGCGTGGGATTGTTTTATAGATAAAAATTTATTTACACAATTCTTCGAGCGCCGATACCCGGCTGCTATCAATGAGACAAAGACGTGGGATTGTTTATAGATAAAAATTTATTTTCAAGCGCCGAACCCGGCTGCTATCAATGAGCAATTGAGAAGAGGCGATATACAGATCTAGGAATGGGACTGTTTAGAGAAGTTTATTTCTCAAGGGTGATGACACGCGGTCGGAAAGAGAGGCGTCACGTTTGGAAATAAGCGGTCACTTGTATTAGAGAAGTTTATTTCTCAAGGGTTGATATTCGGCTACAGGGTGGAAGGAGACGGAGATATCATATAATCAAGCGGAAAAACGTTTAGCATCACAGTTGGTTGCAAGTGCTGTAGAAAAGTTTCCCGAAAATCTTCAGTGAAAAGTTCTGTGCAACAACATGAAGCAAAATGTTTGAAGAAATGGCACGAGTTCAATTGAATTACGACGATGATTTTGAAGTTGATGACGACATCGATATGGACGACCGTGACGCCCTCAATCGCCTTTTAATGGACGATAGTGATGAAGAGAAGGAAGAAGAACAGCTCTCAAGCGACAGCGATTATCATAGTGAAGACGGGGCAAGGACACAAATTTACACTAGAATATTTCCAAATCCTCAATTGCTGGCATTAACGCAAGATACTGTGATGTGTATGATTGAATTTTATTATGAACTGCGGGACGACACACGTGTATGCAGCTTCTGCATAATCCGCGTAGTTGGCGTAGATTTGTGGCTGGTAAAATCCGTACGCCTACACACACGGTCCATACCACCTATTATATGGACGTACCTGCATCAATTGTCGGGAACCGATGTACGTTATATTAGCGTGCAACATGTGCCTCCAGTGCACGACGATCTATTCCTCCCCGACAGACGATGAAGAATGAAGAAGTGTTACAGAGTCAACGTGACCCTTTGTATACAATATTCCCGTGCAACATGTGCCTGATATGTACGCATTAGAAAAAACATTGAACATTGAAAGTGTTAATACACGAGCATGGCGAAAGAAAGACTCGAGTTCGCGGGTATGCAACGCATATCAGTGGTACAGTTTCTATGCGATCGAGAACGCGGTATACGCGGAGCGAATGAACGCTTCGTCGGACAAGGAGTTTTCAAACGTTATCCATACAGTGAAGGGTTGCTGTACATTGCGGGTCCTGCAGGTTTGAGGGGGTGGTTTGAACTGTTAGTGAAGGACGAACCTTACAGCACATGCTATAGCCGTTCCTACTGTCATTACAGTCACCGATATATGGACTTTGATTTTTCCGATGATTTGTGGGACTTTGAAAAATACAATATCCCCTGGATGCATTTGGATTTTCAGTTTATGCACTATGACTTTCTACGCGCAGGACGTAAATGTATAAAGTGTGAACAAGAAACGTGTAAGTGCTCCGAAATATAAAAAATATTAAACAATCGAACAAATCACGTGCTTCGAAATATAATAAACTATGGAACAAATATAATGAACTATCGAACACTGGTGAGCAGAAGTGTTTCGTGGGACAACGCAAGCACTCTTCGGCCACGAATACGACCACATTGCGAACGGAAGAGCAGTGAGAAACAGGTATGTAATAGTTAATAAAAAATGTATATTACGAAAAAAGCCGGTCATGTAATCCTCAATTTAAAATATTTATTTATGTTACACAAGAGGTTTGCGCGAAGACCATATTCACGCGGGTCGTCCGCGGTCGAGGTCGAGGGGGTTCCAGAAGGGGTCAGCCGTTTGCGCGAGCGTGGAGCAGGAGGATGGGGAAGAGGAGGAGGCGGAAGAAGAAGGGATTCATTCAGAGCGGCGAATCCTTATGCTATAACGTCACGTAAGTTTCAAACACAGGTAAAATAAAAGAAAAAAAGATCTACTTGTGATGTAAAGCACTAACTAATAAATAACTATATAACCAACTAATATATATATATATTTGTTTTTATTGTTTTAGTATGCGGGAATGTAGGAGGAGTGAAGGAGTAGAAGGAGGAAGAAAATAAAAGAAGAGAAAGTTTATATAATAAGAATATTTAATATACGTTGTTACGTTCCGAGTGTCCGTGATTATAACTGCAGGGATGTTTAAATACGAGGATACTTTCCGAGGATCGCGAAGCTAATTGTTTTCGGAGGCGAGGGAAAGAAATCCCGTCGACTCTTCTCGTGATCGAATTATTGTCGGGTCTGAAAGCTGAAAAATATCCTCTCCGGTTGAATTTAATTGATCGAGCAACTCTAAATATTCGTCGGAGCAGATTTCGCAATTGTAAAACGGCGCGTACCCAGCAAGGTCTCTATCGTAAATTACGCACGTAGGAACGTGCCGTCTCAACCCCACTATTAAATCGTGTTTTGATAGCAAAGTATAGTTTTGTTTTTGTGAAGGAAAAATTCTATTAACGAAGCAAATGGTACAAAATAGAGAACGGTCTATAGGTCGGAGATACGCCGTATATCTCATGCACGCCACCACGCCGGATCGCCGTTGATACTCTAGTACTAAATCGGTACGCCGGGACGGGTTCGATATTCCGCGACACATCACACGTTTGGTTTACGGTTTTATTCCGTTGTGATTAGAACTTGTTTGTACATTAAACTCTTGGATGGGTGGTAACACTGGATATGAACTCGGAATCTCGATTTCTTTACGGTTCAATCCGAACAACTCTCGTAATTTATAAACAACTCGACGAGGATCACCCTTACGGATGTTGCGGTAATCAGGATAATTGTGGTCTAAAGTGAGTTCGCGGGTTACGTACGGAATTTGCTTTGATAATGCTCGGTCGGCTTCTAGGTTCGTTAATTTTTGGATGAGAGGAAACGGGTCCTGATTATTTGAGTAAGCAAGTCGGAGATGATAACGGAGCTTCTTTTCTTGGAATCTGCGCCCCTTTTTAGTAGGCATGGAAATGAATTGAATTATATTTATCCGCGGATTCCTGTAGGATTATGGTCGCAAATTAGGGCCACACTCTTCGGCAGCGCCAGTTGCAAATCCTCCAGGAAATCAGAATGAACAATTTGGACGAAAACAAGAAATATAGAGAAGAAGCTTCATTAATTTTCAGTAACTGTTTCTTTAAAGTAAAGTTATTTATTGATACTATATGAGTGTGATGATCGGGTTCGGAAATGCAGTGTCGCAAATAAATCTACCTTGTCGTGGCTCTGGAGTGAGAGCAGTCGCCACAGACTCGCTAACACTAGATGCTCGGAATTTATTCTTAAACGTAGAGATCAGACTCGACACCCAAGACTACGAAAACGCTTAATGAAATTGATTACTTATTGCTGCACTTATAACTGAGTTCCCTGGCCTTCTGCAGGCCCTTTTATATTGTGGACGAAGAGGCGGGTGGTTGAAAATATCGATGGTGGGACTGATTTTCCACCAATAATGTTTAGGAAAATCGGGCCCGCGTCTTCGTCTCGACGGTTATCTCGGTTCTGTGGAGGGAGGCCCTTCGCGTAAACATCCCTGTACAGAACCTTAATACCTAAGTTAATTAATTACGTAGTTCGCCTTATGATTATAATATTTTCCTCTCGGTATTAATTTCCTGATTGCAAAATGGATCTTCTGGGATTTTGAATGGTTGTTGTATCTGTTTTTAATCCAAAGATATGTGTGTTAAAAGAAATAATGCTTATTTTGAAGGCTGTAATCGTATTAAATTCCGTCTATATGATCATTTGCATTCAGGAAAATAATAATATAAAGTTTCCTAAATTATAAAATCGCTATATATATATATATATATATAATATGATATTATATATATATTTTAAGGTTTTAGAACGTGCTAGAAGGTTCTAGAAAGATGCTGGTATGCGCGGCTGTTTATACTATTTAATTGCCGGGCTCGCGATAACGCTCGCTACGGCTAGCAGGCTTGCCTGCCGGAGCCTTCGAAGATCGTTCGAGAACCTTCCATCCGATGAAGGGTTACTGACGTAACAACGTAAAAGGTAAGAATACATAATATAAAATATTGAGTAAAAATAATGATATAATATAGTAATCATAGGAATAAGAAATAGTAATAAGAAATAGTAAAAAGAAATAGATATAATAATAGTAGTAATAATAGTACTTGTAATAATAAGAAATAGGAAGAGAAATAATAATAATAGTAGTAATAATAAAGAGATATAATAATAGTAGTAATAATAGTATTTGTAATAATAAGAAATAATAATAGAAATAATAATAATACTAGTAGAAAAATTATATTGGTCCCCCTACTCCTCCTTTTCTTCCTCTTCGAATACAATTTCTGAAAAATAATAAAAAGAGTCAGTTATTAGTACTCTCTCGTAACTGAACGCAGTTGAAAAAAGAAAAAAACAAAAAAATACGTATATCATCCTCCTCACTCTCCTCTTCCTCTTCGCTCTCCTGTTCCTCCTCGTCATCCTCCTCCTCCTCCTCTTCGTCCTCTTCCTCCGCGAACCTCACGCGTTTGTGTTCGCATAGGAATACTGAAAAAATAACATCAAAGACGCTCATTAGTTACTTTAAAAATTAAATAAAACTAAAAAGTAAATAAACAAATACTTACCGACATCATCGTTCTCCTCCTCCTCCCTTCGCGCGCGTTTTTTATCATATATAATTTCTGTAACAAGAAAAGAGTCGGTTGTTAAACCTATTCATAATAAAATGCAGTTGAAAAGAAAAAAGTAAAAAATACTCACCTATATCGTCGTCTTTGTCGTCCTCCTTGATCCTCAGCCTCTTCCTGACGCTCTCCACTAGCTCCTCATCCTCCTCGGTCTCCTTCCTCTTTCTCTCGATTATTTCTGTAACAATAGCCGATTATTAATCCCGATTGTATAAAAATATGTAAAAAGGAAAAAAATAAAAAGAATGAATAAATAAATTACTCACCGATGTCATTCCAATCATTCCAATTTTCTTCCGCCCATTCCTCCTCTCCATATAGATTGCGCAGTTGAAATATATCATCGTCCTCTACATCCGGACGCGTCCATAATTCGTCGATACATTCCTGCTCAGTCCTCCTCCCCTGTCGCTCCCATCTCGTCCACTTCATTTCTTCAATGTTTATAAACCCTTTTAGTTGGAGGAATCCTTTGTTATGCTCCATTTTAGAATACACTCTTGCACTTCTCTTATGACAAACTTGCACTACTCGCGACCAAAGATCAACTGACTGAACGGAAAAAAATCTTTCGCATGTAGTCCGTAGAAAAGAAGAAGAGTAGGGCTAGATATGCAATGGTTAACATTAAGATAAGTGTTGAGGTAGTAAAACTGCTAAAATTCAAGAGCTCCATAGCTGGCGTAACGTGACGCTTTCGATTTCGGTTAGATGTGCAATAGTTAACGTTAAGTGTTGAGGTAGTACAACTGCTAAAAGTCTAGAGCTCTAGAGCTGGCGTAACGTGACGCTTTTCGGTTACACAGCACGCACATATACACGTATTTCATCCCTATACAACTATACATTGCCTACGACCACGAAACTAAATACTGCACCAGAAGATGCATCCTTTTCGAGAACGATATAGAGAAAAAAATATTTACGTTTCGATGCGACAAGTTAAGGGCGAAGCGCCTCGTAGAGGATACTCGAGTGCGTGAGGGAAATGAGCGTGAGGAAAAGAATAGTACACTTTATGCCTGGAAAAGTATTTCTTTATTGTATCTGTTTTTTACAATAGTTTACTAAAAACCAGAGCCAACAGCTCACAATCCATAAGGTGATTCTCGTTGAAGCAATCGCTGGCGCGTATGATGTGCGACGGTCGTCGCTAACCTACGGTCCGCCGTACGCGTAGGCGCAGCGTCGCAAATCAGAATTCCCGCGAAATAACCAAAACGATAATTATTCCCGAACAACGGGATCGTGACGACTCAAACTTTCCTCGGTAATTCCCCTCGACACTCTTTCGCTCGGAACTCAGTCTCTCTCTCTCTCTCGACAACTCCTCTCTATTCACCGCGGGTCTGACAAGGAAAGGTACGGAAGTGTCCCCCTCCGATTTTGATGAGCTTTGAATATGTTGTTTTCCAGCTCAAAATAAGGGACACGTATTTTTTTATACGTGCCCTAACTCACTTTTAGGGGGTTAAACACCCCTTTGAAAAAGTCGGTGTTTAATCTTTCGAGGCGAATATCTTGGAAACTATTAAAGATAGAAAAATTGTTTTCGAGTAAAAAATGAATGGCTTTGAGAGTACTTTAAAAGAGAATAAGGAAAAATATTTTTTAGTTTTTATTTTTCAAAATACTCTCACCACTCATCACTTTTTTCAGAATTTTGAAATTTTTTTATCACCAATAGAAAGCTTATTTTTTTACGAATTCAACCATGTATAATAAAGTTGCGTTCCGAGAAATCATTTTCGAGAATTAATTACAATCGCCTCCGTATATACGCTATTTGTGCCCGTCCATGTGACCGATTTCTTTACGCAACACATTTTGTCCGCATCTTCTCTTAATAACAGATGACTACATCATAACTGGTAAAACATATTTCGTAACGAACAAAAGAGAACTTTAATATGTCAAAAGTCAAGTTGAATGCGTCGTGTAACAGGTTACTATGCGGCCAGACAGACTAATTTTAGATGCTTCCTTCATTAATAACAATAGACGGATAGATGTATACATTACATGTTGCACTTATTTATTACTTATTGTTTTAGGTAGAAATGATATTAATATCTTAAGACATCATAGATCGCAGCTATTTCTATAACTTTAATTTAAAATCTACGAAAAAGATGAAATAGGTGGAAAAATTGAATTGTAATAGAACAATACAAGAACTTTGTAAGTGATATGAAATAGATAATGTAGACATATATATCATTTGAGCAGTAGTATAAAATGCCGTCACTTTGCCAGCGTCACTCTAGTACGTTACACTGTCTTATCGTGTACTATTATCAGTGTGAATTATTAATAGCTACGAGTAGTAGATATGTATTGATATTTTGAAAATGTCTACTAATCTTTATATGTTTTTTTACAATTTTACAATTTTATTATTTTTTGTCAAATATGTTGGTAATAGGTATAAGTTTAGTGAAAACAAATCTAGGATGTTTGAGCATGCGCAGTGAGTATGAGAATGCGTCTTCGCGCGCTTGCATGTTTTTTGTTTAACCGTTCGCTCGCTGCCTGCGTAATGCGTGCGTCTGAGAAGTTCAGTTGTAATAAGCGTTTCTATAATAGTCTTATATATATTCACTTATATCCAGCAGTTTCCATCAGGTTATGGGCCCAGCGCGTGTGCAAATATAAGTGCAATATTGAAAGTTGAGCTGAGCGGAAAGTGTGCGGAAAAGCCGACGGGTTAACCTCAAACAAAGGATCGCGCAATCGACATGGAGACCGCGAACGCGAATTACGACATGGAAAAGCTTGTGGGTCGCGAAAATTATGCATCGTGGAAATTTGCGATGCAGGCTTATCTCGAGAGTGAAGATCTCTGGGGTTGTGTGACAGGCGCACAAACGCACGTAGCGGATGTCAAGAAAATGACGAAAGCGAGGGCGAAAATCATATTAAGCGTGGAAAAACAGAATTACAGCCATCTGCAGGACACGGCCACCCCCAAGGAAGCATGGGATAAACTGAGAAGCGTGTTCGAAGATACAGGCCTAACCAGAAAAGTAGGCTTATTCAAGAAACTCACGTCAGTCAAGCTTGCCGATTGTACCACGGTAGAAGAATACGTGAATCAGATCGTTACCACAGCACACAAATTGAGAGAACTGCAATTTGACGTCAAGGACGAAATGGTCGCAGCTCTGTTGCTCTCCGGTTTACCGGAGGAGTACAAACCAATGATTATGGGTTTAGAGAGCTCGGGTGTAACACCCACAGCAGATGCAGTTAAAGTGAAAATTTTGCAAGAAGTATAAGTTGCAAACGAAGCCGGAAGTTCTAATCAGGAAGCGGATTTTTATTTAAAAACCCGTAAAGGACACAACAAAGACACTAAGACAAAGAAATGTTACATTTGTAAGAAGCCAGGACACTTCGCAGCAAAATGTCGATACAGAGACAGGAAAAAGGAAGCTGACAAAGAAGAAGCTGCATTCATGGTGACGAAGCAAGGACCCAAAAGCGCAGATTGGTACTTGGATTCCTGTGCGTCTTCGCATATGACGCATGATCTAGGCGCATTAAAGGAAAAGCGAAAAATGGAATCCACGGTGCTTACGGCCAGCAACGGAAGATTGCAGGTACAATCCGAGGGTGACATGCAAATTAACCTGCAAATAAATTACCAGCGGCGGAAAATAAGCGTCAAGGACGTCTTATACGTACCTGAATTGGCGGTGAACTTGTTATCCATTAGCAAGATTGTCGAGCGAGGCTACAAGGTCGTATTTAACAAAAACAAGTGCGAGGTGAAAGATTCGAATGGTCGTACAACAGCCCAAGCAGACTTACAAGGAGGTGTCTATCGGCTACGGACAGCGCAGGAGCAGGCGTGTGTGGTGCAAGGGCAGACAAAGCAGACCTTTGGCACCGGAGACTCGGCCATCTCAACCGACACGGAATGAACTTGTTAAAAGAGAAGCTAGCTACGGGTATCGAAGATTGTATAATACGTAAGGACAAATGGGAGACTTGTATACTTGGTAAAAGTAGTAAGCTACCGTTCAAAGGAAAAGGTAAGCGAGTTGATGGTTTATTGCATTTAGTCCATTCCGATTTGTGTGGCCCGATGCCAGTAAACTCTATAGGAGGCGCGCGATATATTTTAACGTTTATAGACGACTACAGTAGAAAGAAATTCGTGTATTTTTTGAAAACGAAAAGCGAAACTGTGCGAGTGTTTGAAAAGTTTAAAGCGCGTGTAGAAAACGAGTTAGAATGTAAGATTAAAGTTTTAAGAACAGATAATGGAAAAGAGTATGTCAATCAGCAATTTCGACAGGTTTTGGAGAGATGTGACGTGATACACCAGACTACCGCACCGTATACTCCCGAACAGAACGGGGTAGCAGAAAGGGCTAACCGAACGATCGTCGAAATGGCGAGAACGATGCTTTTGGACGCAGGACTTTCAAAGCGATGTTGGGTGGAGGCAGCATCAACTGCGATGTATATATTAAATAGATGCTCCACGACACCATTGACGGACAAAACGCCAGAAGAATTGTGGACGGGCAAAAGGCCTGACTTGAGGCATTTGCGTGTTTTTGGATGCAAAGCCTTAGTTCATATTTCCAAGGAACACAGGGACAAATGGGATTTCAAAGCGAGGAATTTGCTCTTCATGGGATATGACGAACACAGAAGAAATTATCGTTTAATAGATCCGAAAACGTTTAAAACGACAACGAGCCGGAATGTGGTTTTCTTTGAAAGTGCAGAACAAAAAGTCAAGACGAAGAATGCGATCCACTACGCCCCTTTAGACGAAACAGACGAGAGGGACTTAAAGCATAATGAAGATACGCCCGCAACACAGAAGATTACGGAAGACCCTAATTCTAATGAGTTCGAATCAGCGGAGTCTGAAGATACTATAGAACCGGGAACAGACAAAAATCCCGAAGAACAGGAAACAAAGAAACACACAGACTCGAAATCCCAACCACGCAGAACTCAAAGGATGTAAAAGCCAAAGAAGTGGGATGACTATGTTTCTTATTACACGATTCAAGATACAAATGAACCAGCCACAGTGGAAGAAGCTTTCCAAGGATCTGAAAAGGAACAATGGTCACAGGCAATAAAACGCGAATATGAAGCCTTAAAAATGAATGCTACTTGGATATACGTACCTGCACCCGAACACCGAAACATATTGACGACAAAATGGGTGCTTAAAAGAAAAACAGGTCTCAATGGCGAACCTCAACATAAAGCTAGGTTAGTGGTGAGAGGTTGTACACAACGCGAAGGTATAGATTACCAAGAAACTTACTCACCAGTTGTAAAGTATTCAAGTATTCGATATTTACTCTCGTTAGCCGCGAAGGAAAAATTATATATTACGCACATGGATGTCACAACAGCCTATTTACATAGTGACTTACAAGATGAGATATATGTGGAACCACCTAAGGAAATCCCAGAAAGTCATCAACGAAGAGGCGTATGGAAACTTCAAAAAGCTATGTATGGTTTAAAACAGAGTGGTCGCGTTTGGAACGAGAAGCTGGATTTTACGTTAAAACAACACGGATTGGAAAGGTCTAAAGCAGATCCATGTATTTACTTTCGGAATAAAGGAGGTAAAATATTAATAGTAGCCATTTATGTGGACGACTTATTGATATTGACGAATGATAAGTCGGAAGAACGAAGCTTGAAGAAAACACTTAAGAAGAATTTTGAGATGAAAGATTTAGGAAGACCGAAACAGTTTTTGGGTATGACTGTTGAGCAAAATTCAGATTACGGTGTAGTTCGAATTAATCAGACGGAGTACATTGAACGAATGCTTCATAAATTCCACATGGCGAATTGTAATCCTGTCAGCACTTCGGCGGACCCAAACTCGAGGTTAGTTTCGAGGAACCCGGACGAGAATCTGGAAGAAGGAACGGATGCCAGAAGACCCCCGTATAAGGAGGCGGTCGGTAGTCTGCTGTATGTGAGCCAGATCTCTCGCCCTGATATAACATTTGCTGTTAACCAAGTAAGTCGTTTTTGCGATAATCCCGGTGTACAGCATTGGAATGCGGTGAAGCGTATTTTTAGGTACCTTCGTGGTACGATTGAGTATAAGTTACAATATTCATCGCGTGATAACTCTGAAATAGTCGGATATAGCGACGCTGATTGCGCGAATAATCCGGAAAAGAGAAAGTCTATTACAGGTTCAGTGTTCCTTATGAACGGAGGAGCGATTTCGTGGAGCAGCAAAAGACAAGCGATAGTAGCTCTTTCGACCGTAGAAGCGGAGTATATAGCATTAGCTATAACAAGCCAGGAAGCGTTATGGTTACAAAAGCTCGTACACGAAATCGAGCCTCAAAAGATACAAAAGGTTATTCAAATATTTTGCGATAATAATGGAGCGATTAATTTAAGTAAAAATGCATGTGTGAGTCAGCGATCGAAACATATTGATACGCGATATCATTTTTTGAAAGAAAATGTAGAGAATAAGAAGATTTTAGTTGAACATGTATGTACCGATGACATGACAGCTGATTTATTTACTAAGGCGCTCCATAAACCACAGTTTGTGTATCATGCGAAAGCGTTGGGTTTAATTTAAAATAGTTTTGTTTTCAAGGAGGCGTGTTGGTAATAGGTATAAGTTTAGTGAAAACGAAACTAGGATGTTTGAGCATGCGCAGTGAGTATGAGAATGCGTCTTCACGCGTTGCATGTTTTTTGTTTAACCGTTCGCTCGCTGCCTGCGTAATGCGTGCGTCTGAGAAGTTCAGTTGTAATAAGCGTTTCTATAATAAAGTCTTATATATATTCTTATATCCAGCAGTTTCCATCAAAATATAATATAAATTTATATTAGTCATGTTTTTCTTACAGTATAGCAAAGATATTTCTTGGTACTTCGGATCTTTTGTAGAAAATATGTAGAAAATACGCAGACGTTTATGTATTACGTTATTCAACTTCTTTATTGAAACAGACATCCCTTGAAAAACAAATATTTTAAAAAAGGTACGCAATACTATGTATGCTTGTTATTAAAATGAGAATAAAATAAAATATTTATTTAAATGCCGTATTATAATGTAAATACAATAAAATGTGTTACTATTCTTTAAGCACGATTATTAATTATGTTTTAAACATGTATGCATGTATGTACGTAATTTATTGTGTATAATTTTTAAAGCAAAATGCAATTCAATCCGAGAAACGTCATAATACTGCTGTTTACTGCTACTACTTTTAATTTGCCACAAACTCCTGTTACAAATGAGGAAATGGAAGTAAAAGAGAAAATAGAAAACATGCTGCAAAAAATGTACGAGGATAAATACGAAATTGAAGAAGAAGATTCTCTTGATTTTGAAAATTCATTTGATATACCTGAAAGAGAACCAGTAGCAGAGAAAGAAGAAAATGAAAACGAAATAACATATGTAAAGGAAATGATATGTGTAAATGATGATATTCCAATTGAATATAAAAGAAATGCTGTTGAGTTTTGGAAACCTGTTAATTCAATTAAGACAAAACCTCTCGAGTCTGTGAAACATAGATTTCGGAAAGTTACATCCTTACGCTAATTACGAAGATGGCAAGAACAAGTGAATAGAGGTGAAACTAGATTGCAGAAGCTGAAAGAAATTGCATCATATACATTAGAGAAATTCAAAGAAGGTCTTGAGAAAGGAGTAATTATTCACGACACTGATATTACTTGATGGGCCC
The DNA here is from genome assembly GCF_003672135.1 of Ooceraea biroi. Classification (NCBI taxonomy): domain Eukaryota; kingdom Metazoa; phylum Arthropoda; class Insecta; order Hymenoptera; family Formicidae; genus Ooceraea; species Ooceraea biroi. Next base: position 7,971,251 of record NC_039514.1, on the reverse strand, counting down.
TGAAAGCGCAACAGGAAATAAATGCACCAGGATTTACAGCATCAATTGGATGGGTAAAAAGATTTAAGCTAGCACATAATATTGTTTCCCGAAAAATTACAAAATTTGTTACAAAAAAGACTTTGCAATCAAAAGAAAATCTGATAACCGAAAGCAATAGGTTTATTGACAATGTTAAAGGTTATATTACGCGCTATGGACTTGAAAATGTTTATAATTTAGATCAAAGCGGATTTCAATTAGAATTTCACTCTGGTCGTTCTTTAGCAATCCAAGGTACAAAAAAGGTTGAGTGCACGGCACGGTCGATATCGGCAACTACACATAGTTACACTATACAACCGACAATTTCAGCTGATGGTAAATTACTATCGCCTCTTTTTATTGTTTTAAAAGAACGCACTGGATCATTCGGTCCGAGAGTACAAGAAGTAATGTTTAGAGAAAACAATATTTATGTTATGGCTTCTCAAACTGGAAAATTAACATCACATCATTTTGAGATTTGGTTAAGAGAAGTTTATTTTCCAAATGTTGGTTCTAAATCGGTTTTGTTACTGGATTCTTGGAGTGGACATTGTCCAAATGTAATTGCAAGAAATAAACCAGAATCTGCAGAAGATGCATTTTTTCTAACTATACCAGCAGGGACAACGGGTCGAATACAACCATTAGATGTGTATGGTTTTCGCTTGTGGAAAAATTTTATAAAACATTTTTCGGATATTGTCATACTTCTAGATTTAGAAATCAACCTTCATTCGCGAGATGCCATTTTAAAATTACAATCATTAACACATTTTCAATTTTCACCACCAAGATTTAGAAATGTATTTAAATATGCATGGTATAAAAGCGGTTATATAGAACATAGACCAGCGGAATTTGAAACGCCAGTTGACTTTTGTTTTAAAAAAATTTTAAACCGACATGCGATGTTTGCGGCGGCATTGCCATAATTACTTGCGCATGGTGTAAGAAATCCCTTTGTATACAACATTTCTTTCATGACCATCATCTTTGTTATAATTTTGACCCATAAATATTTACATTATTCCAAATTGTATTAACAATTTGTTTTATTTGTAATTTTGTTTCAATATTGTAACACAATACATTATATTACATATTATAACAAAATTGTTTATTTTCATCAATAAAAACATTGATAAAATATATATAATTTAACAAACAAATATATAATATAATATATGTGTGTTTATTTCTATTTTTCCCTTATACTATTCCTCGACCAAACTAGAAGATAGGTGCAGACTTCCATTACCAGGGATCCCATAGCACATGCCTGTACTTCCTCGTCATTACCGTACTCCTTTTACAATTAGTAAAATTTACAATTTTAGTATACAATTCAATACAATACAAAACAATGTTCTTGTATTGTTCTATTACAATTCAATTTTTCCACCTATTTCATCTTTTCCGTAGATTTTAAATTAAAGTTATAGAAATAGCTGCGATCTATGATGTCTTAAGATATTAATATCATCTCTACCTAAAACAATAAGTAATAAATAAGTGCAACATGTAATGTATACATCTATCCGTCTATTGTTATTAATGAAGGAAGCATCTAAAATTAGTCTGTCTGGCCGCATAGTAACCTGTTACACGACGCATTCAACTTGACTTTTGACATATTCAAGTTCTCTTTTGTTCGTTACAAAATATGTTTTACCAGTTATGATGTAGTCATCTGTTATTAAGAGAAGATGCGGACAAAATGTGTTGCGTAAAGAAATCGGTCACATGGACGGGCACAAATAGCGTATATACGGAGGCGATTGTAATTAATTCTCGAAAATGATTTCTCGGAACGCAACTTTATTATACATGGTTGAATTCGTAAAAAAATAAGCTTTCTATTGGTGATAAAAAAATTTCAAAATTCTGAAAAAAGTGATGAGTGGTGGGAGTATTTTGAAAAATAAAAACTAAAAAATATTTTTCCTTATTCTCTTTTAAAGTACTCTCAAAGCCATTCATTTTTTACTCGAAAACAATTTTTCTATCTTTAATAGTTTCCAAGATATTCGCCTCGAAAGATTAAACACCGACTTTTTCAAAGGGGTGTTTAACCCCCTAAAAGTGAGTTAGAGCACCTATAAAAAAATACGTGTCCCTTATTTTGAGCTGGAAAACAACATATTCAAAGCTCATCAAAATCGGAGGGGGCACTTCCGTACCTTTCCTTGTGAGTCTCGTGGTCACGATCACCGGTACGATAAACGATACAGAAATAAGGCACCAGGCGCAATCACTTGCGCCGCTCACGAAATTCGCACGTAAAATTTCGATAGCTCGACTAGTCAGCCGTCGTGGGTTAGGGTATGATAAGGCCGCTGGAAGGAAGACAGTAAGACACAACGCAATTATATAAAATAATAGTATATTTCGAGCTTCCGTGGATACAGTGATTTGTCACTCAGAATCACACCAACGCCAACAACGCAGATACACGACCGTCATGTCACAGAACTCAACGACAGACGAAAGACACGACGCAATACACAATATGCCAATAACTACAATGAGCGAATACGCGAGTCAGCCTTTTACTTCGCGATGACTTTCTCGGCCCCCGTTCTTGAGATCCTCCTCGGTGATTTCCGCGAGGTGCCGCGGTCCAGTTAGGAAACGGCCGTTACCGTCGGCTCGAAATTCTCTTCCCTCTCGCGATCTTGCCTCAATCTCGACTCTTTCCCTCACGGGCGTTACTGCACCCTGAACGTCTCGACCGTCTTCCACTCGGCAGTCGATACCCCGCTACTAGACTACTCGGCATAAACGCAGAAAACCGTACATGAACGTAATACGTGCGACGAAATACTCGGACTCAACAGACTCCCCGATTCCCAGCTCGGCAACGCACAATAATTCCCCGATTCCCGGCTCGGCAACGCAATTAAGACATTTCGGTATAGTACAAATACGGCACTATCACACGACAAACGGATTCCCCGATTCACAGCTCGGCAACGCATATTATAATACAAATACGACAAGATCACGCGACAATCGACTGGAGTTGGCTTTTGAGGTGGAAGTTCTACCCTCCTTATACGCGACACCGGGGCGGACGGGCCTCGTCTCGTTTCTCTCTCCTCGGCACTACGCGATAACCGGTCCTGCTTACTTACGGGGGCGAAACAATTACTCAGGAGACGGAGCTCGAGGTGCCGTCGTAGCCGGTGTAATGACAAAATATATCGCAGAGTGCAACCTTACAATAAATGACCTCGTTCTCCTCGTCATCGCTCACTGCTCTCTCTCGATTTCGGGGCCCTCGTCGGGATCGATCCGCTAGCGTCGCCAAACTCTAAGTGCCGAGTCGCGGGGCGCGTCGCGAGATCCTTCCCCGTTCGCGCATCGATCCACCACCGACTTATCGCCGAGCCGCCGCAGCCCCTATCGCCGCTATCTTTCGCACGGCGGGTAGCAGTTCTTCAGGCGCTTCTTGTGGATCGTGGTAGGTTGCTGGCCGCGCCGACCTTCCCCGGTCGCCGTTTTTCCTCGCCGGACTGGCCAGGCCCAAACGAGGGGACTTGAGGTTGTCGCCGAGGGGTTGCGCACCCCCTCCCAGGTGGTCGAGCTTGCTGTGCTCCTTCTCGCTGGTCGGCGCGGGATTCCCCGCTGACGATCCGCGCTCGCAGCTCCGTTCCTCGCTGCTCGGCAATCTTGATTCGGCGGTCGGCGACATCGTTTCTTTACACGGCTCGGAACCTCCAACGCTTCCGCGACCCTCAGGCTTCCCTTCTCCTTTCTTCTCTCCCGCCGGGTCCCTGTTCCGATGTGTTGCTGTCCCGAAGTGCGAGATACTGTTCTTCCAGTGGATTGGGGGTCAACACTCTGCGAAACTCTTAACATCATTAACGTACGCGCTCACACTCCGCTCGGTAAAGTATCGCTCCCCCTCGAACTGCGAGAGGAACGATGCCAACGGAATATTTGTGCTTCCTCAGTCCCATTGCACCTTGTGACGGACGTCTCAAAACGTCACGTCACAGATGTTCGACGCATCCTTAGTCTCGGCGGACGCGATATTCGAAAATCGTACGAACTTCGCATCGACCTGTTCGACGACACGATCCAACTGAGCGTACGTCAGCTCGATGCAGCGGTCCAGGTTAAGCATGGAGAAGAACGTCGATTCGGTCATCATCAAAGGGTCGCTTCCATTTGCACACGGAACGATTGCACACCGCACTATTGGACACCGCACGGATAAACTTCCGAAAAGCTCCCACACCCGATTTACATATCCTTTGGTGAAAATGCTTGAAATGACTCAAAATAAATACCCTTAAATGGATTTTTACCGACAAGAAGGATAAAGGCTTAAAAAGTTGAAACTAATATTACTCCTTTACAAGACGAAGCAACCCAACCCTGTTTTTTATTTTGCAAAGTACATGCGTGGATACAGTGTGTTTCGCCCCCCTGCGGGGGGCTCCACTTCCAAAAATCTAACCTAACCCAACCCATCCCCTGTTTTTTATTTTGCAAAGTATATGCGCGGATACAGTGTGCCTGATATGTCTTTATTTTTCATACCGTACAAGAAACATCCGAGATACACAATAAACACATTAGAAGTTCATGTAGAAATATATAATGATGCATAGAAAACCGTACATCTACAGAAATCCAGCTGAAAATATTCAATCACTACATATTACTTTATTTGAACTTTTTATGCCTTTATTCTTTTTGTCGGTAAAAATTCATTTAAGGGTATTCATTTTGAGTCATTTCAAGTATTTTCACCAAAGGATATGTAAATCGGGTGTGGGAGCTTTTCGGAAGTTTATCCGTGCAGTGTCCAATCGTGCGGTGTCCAATAGTGCGGTGTCCAATCGTGCAATGTGCGTGCGCAATCGTGCGGTGGTCAATCGTGCGGTGTACAATCGTGCTGTGTCCAATAGAACAGTGTGCAATACAACGTGTGCAATATTGCGTGTGCAATCGTGCGGTGTGCAATCGTTCCGTGTGCAAACGGGATACGCCCATCATCAAACGTACGTCAGTCGAATCCAGACATATGAGTTTGGTATCACACACTGGACTCTCACTGAATCGCACCGTCAACGGTCCAACGGTGATAGGACGGTCGCGAACATCCTTGCAGAGATGGTTCTGTATGTTCCATCGTTGTTCGTAGAGTCCCTTCCACGTTTCGAGAGACAGGATCAGCTCGTTTCCTCGATGATCTCCTATCGCAATCTCGACGTAACTTGGCGGTCCAACGTTGATGCCGATTTCCAAGTACTTATATCCCGTAGCCATCAACGCGTATCGCTTGCCTAGTATGCGAACTGCACGACGTGCGGGTAAAACGCTAAGATCATAAACAGAAATATTTAAGAAAAGTTAAAAAATCAAAAGTATAAGACAAAGGAGAAGATTCTTAAACGTACCTGGTACATTTCTTCGGTGGAGTTTCGGCGTCCTGAAGTGGAACGTAATAGTTCATGCTGCTTCCCTCAATGGAGTTCATTGCTGCTGCTGGTTAGGTTTTGTACGCACTGAGGTTGATGCAATACTGAACGTGCATGAACATGTTCGATTTTTCAATCAATTATAAGGAGAGGGGAGGGGATTATCTAAACATTTTCAAGTGCCGATGTCAGCGCTGCTTACGTATGGAATTCGGGTTGACGCAATACTGAACGTGCACGAACGTTTTCGATCCTTCAACCAATTATAAGGAGGGGGAGGGGATAGGGGAAATAAGAAGAATTGTGTTTCATAAATAACATATTTTATTTTGTATGGTAAGACCACCACTTAAACAGTTTAAATACATTTTGCAAAGCACACTTGGTTACATGTTTGTTACAACGCAAAGTATGCGTAACGTCCAGCTTATTCAAAGATAGTACGTCTTCGTAGTGAGCGTCGATAGTCTCGATGTAGATATCGTCGTCATCCATTAGCAGATTCCGCAGCCATTCACGTTTTTCGCGTCCCTTGACGTACACGACGGTATATGATGCTTCATCCGTCACCGCCTTTGTAATCAGATCTTTAGCCCATCGATACGGAATCGTTCCATCGTCCCATTGTAATCCGTGATGATTCCGTCTCTCCGCCTTGTTGAGACTGTACCATGGCACGCAAGGTCCAAAGATATAGTGAGAGAGAATATTTCCATTTCTCAGCACAGCAACCTCCTTCACAACAAAGTTTCCGCCGATGATAAAGCCTTGCAGATCCACAAACATCGGTACGGACATGAATGGTTGTGATATCAACGCGTCGACTACAATCGTTCTTGATGCGGCTGTTTTTTATATAATAGAGATCGCGATGTTGCCACGTTTAGGTGACTCTGCGTACAACGTTGGTCAACGGGCTGTATTCGACCACGCGATCGTGTATGATGAGACAGTAGGCCGTTGTATTTGGCGGTACATTCTCCTTGCACTCAAATTCCAATCGCACATCCACGGTGGCACTCTTGACAGACTCGTTCTGTCGCGAACAATCGATAACCACGAAAGGTCCACGAAGAAGAAAGTTGGTAGGAGTCAAGTATGCCTCGGCGCAATTGCAGTTATAATAAGCCCTACGGAAACGTGAATACATGTTGTAAAGGATGGCGTTTTTGTTCTTCTCGAAATCCACATTCAAGTCGTCGTATGGATAAAATTCCGAGTTGAGATACAGTTTCACGTTGGTTAGTTTGCAGTCGTCGAATATGGTAACGTCCTCGGACATGACGTTCTTCCGGCCTGTCTTCAAAGCAAAGATGACGTATCGCGGCTTCTCAAGCTGAGTTGCGGTCTTAATGGCCCACGAATGCTTGGTCGTGCTCTGTAACAGCGGATACTCGTACAGGTCCCACGATCGGAAACCCATGGTGAGGTATCGTCCACTCTCCAAAGCACGCAGCATCGACAACTTATTTATCTCGTTCAATAACACGTGCGGCATTCGCTATTGTATCTTGAATATGTTGATCACAGGCGCCAGCGCGGGATTTCCCAGCAGACTATTGTTATCGTTGCGCGATCGTATCAGAATCAGTTCATGACGAGCGTTGATCACCACGCGTTTGTAATCCTCGCAAAATCCCAGTAACATGGTGAGCGGTACACAAAAATTAAAGTATCCATCTGCATTATCACTATAATACGTATCCCAACCGGAATTACCCAGGGTTACGCCTCTGTCGAGTGTTAACAGTGTATAGTTTTTGAGTGGCGAAGTCGTTCCAACGTTTCTGTTGCGATCAATCTCCACGCCGTCAAGTTCGTAGCGAATCTCATCGAACATGAACGCCACGCAGTTATTTCCCATCACCATACGAGGTCCAATAAGGTCTCCGTTGAGCGTTAGTTTTTCCTCGATGTACAGAAAACTTTCATGTAGTAGCGTGTACAGATTCTGTTGCTGTATGGGTATTCTTATCTCGTCGCTGTGTCCGAACGTCGTGTTGGCGAACGGATTGTACGTGTGAGTCTCGATCTTGACGATGCGATCGTCAAAGATCGGCGCGTCCCCGATGTTGAGGATCTCTGTCATTTTTTCGCGATTAGATATTTCGTACCGCGAAACCCAAAGATCTCAAAAATTCAACGATCGATGCGGTGAGCCTCTTCTTCTTCTTGGTGCTATCGGATGACTGACTATTACCGAACGTTGGCCTCGTAAAGATTGCGTTTCTGTCGCTTGCTTCGATCCGCTCAATACGAGTGTTACATCCAGAGCTCCGTAAGCTCGAGGGAAGGGCGTAACACACGCCTCTCAAAATTTGAGACACTCGGTCTCAAAACTTGAGTCGAGCTGACTGCGAGTTCCGTCTGTAGGGTCAACGACCAAGGTCGATTTTACCCTTAGATTTGGAACAAGTCTGCTCGTTAGTCCCTTTTTAGGTAAGAGAATTAAATCTCTTTTACCTGGGATAGGACCTGTACGACCTGTTGTGGGAAGGGGAGTGATTGAGGGTTATTCAAATAAAAGTGATTTTTCCTTTTCTTAACAAATATATTTTAGAAAATATTACGCAAATACATAAAGATTAGAAATAAATTAAACGGAGATAAAATACATCGAGATAAATTTAAACATGGTGAAACTATTTATAATTATGACAGATATCAGAATCATTGGTAATCTCTAAAGAAATCTTGTATGAGGAACGCAGGGATTAGGATGGGATATTGGCGGTTCCGGGTAATGAGGGGAACAACGGTTTTAGGGGTGACATGGACAAGTGCTGCTCTTAACCTAGGAACGTCAATGGGATCAGGACCGAGGAGAAATGCATTGGGCGGAAGGGGTAACTCGTAGGTGGGAAAAAGGTTGAGGAGATATTCCCGAAAGACCTCGAGACTACGCTCGTAGAAATCCCTAAGCCCTTCGAGAGAAGGAAAACGAGCGGTAGGTACTGGTTCAGGGGATGTTGAAGGAGGAATAGGTTCATCCAGATATTCTTCGAGATCTGGTGAACCAATTGGTGAGTGCCATGGGGAAGAGAGAACGGGGGAACGGCAAGGGGACGAACGTGGGGACAAAGACGGACTAACTGATATAGAGGAGGATGAAGATATGGAGGAGATCTCTGGTAATATCTCCAAGGAAGAGAAAGAAGAGTGAGAGGGTGGTGACGAGTGTGAAGATGAATTAGTGTCTGAACCAAGGAATCGTGAAGTCGGTTCACAACTTCTTTTGTGTGGTGGTTCACCCGTAGGATATCTATTTCCCTCTACTGCGTGGGTTTCCCGTGGATTATTTTCCTGAGGGGAACTCGAACACTCGGATCCGCGTTTGGTAAGACCCACTTAAAAGAAAGGGATAAGTCACGCAAAATGGAATATTTGGACGGAGGTCTCCACGAAAGGAATGGAGAACGACAACCGCGGTGAAGATATTTTATAAATTAATGTATTCCAATTTCTTCGGCAATATATAAGTTGGATGAAAATTTTGATGTAATATTTTTATCTTTTCTGAAGCGGGGCTGAGAGCGTTACAATTTGATTGATAAATTGAGTTTGCCACTTAATGGTAAAATAATTATTATATATATATATTACAACTTTGTTAGTAATGTAAGGAGTTTCTCTTACTTTCTCGAAGTCTGTTCAATATGTTCAGCGTTGTGGGATTACCAGTTCTCCAGACAGAAAGAAGGCGGACGTTGACTTGGGCACACGTCCGATTATAACTGAGACTTATTTCCAACAAATTATTCGGAACTCCCGCACAAGAAATTGGTTACTAAGTGAGTCCGTGAGTGAGTCTCTGGGCAGATCGTCGCCTTTTTATATGCGTTCAAAGGACCAGGGGAAGTGCTATTTGTTTCCGGGAATTCACAAAAAATTGTTTGCGCGAACCATTGGTTATCGCTTATAATAAGTTACTTGGTATCAGCGGATGGGTCTAATACTTGCTTTCGTAAATCAAAGAAATCTCTCGGCGGTATTCTTTGATAATTGTTTTCACGCGTCATTTGCGATAATTAATTTACTTGGTATCAGTGAATGGGTCTAATACTTATTTTCGTAAGTCAAAAAAATCTCTTGGCGGTATTTTTTGATAATTGTTTTCGCGTGTCATTTGCGATAATTAACATTTTTAACCCCTAGATAAATAGGTTTCGAACGTCGCGGTAACGTGACGATTGCTTCATTAGTCCAGATTTAACCATGATTTAAAGACTTGTTTTGACCGGACATGTGCCAAATTTCACGGCTCCGATGAGAGCAATCGCTCAGGAATCAGTTAATTATTTCTTTTCCAGGAACCGCGATATCTCTCATCGTGACCCCGAGACCTCCGCTCACGCGAAATCTTTTCCGCGCGTGGCAACGACGTTCGCTAATTTAATCTTATATAGAATATTATATAAAATCTTTTTAAGAATATTTTACTTTGGAAGCGAGGAACCGTGGAGTCTACTGGACGTAACAGCTTCTTCAATCCCTCGAGCCGCGCGATTCGAGTCACTGTCGACTGATTGCGTCCTAGAGATAGCCATGGACGCTTAGCACAACTTTGTTCTTCCAATTGTTCAATAAGCTCATCACATCGTTGCACCCACGCGAAATATTCACCCAAGGTGGCGACATTGTTGGCTTCCTCCAACAGGTCGTGTTCACTCTGCTCCATGTTTCACACAGAACTTTTCACTGAAGATTTTCGGGAAACTTTTCTAGAGCACTCGCAACCAACTGTGGTGCTAAACGTTTTTCCGCTTGACTATATGATATCTCCGTCTCTTTCCACTCTGCAGCCGAATATCAATCCTTGAGAAATAAACTTCTCTAATATAAGTGACCGCTTATTTCCAAACGTGACGCCTCTCTTTCTGGTCGCGTGTCATCGAGCCTGCAGTCGAATATTGGCATCAGCTCTTGAGAAATAAACATCGCTTCTCTAAAACAATCTCATGATTCGTTCCTCGAAATATATTTAACTAAACATCTCTTTGACTGCAGCCGGGTATCGGCGCTCGAAAATAAATTTCTATCTATAAAACAATCCCACATCTTTGTCTCATTGATAGCAGCCGGGTATCGGCGCTTGGAAATATAATAAGATATAAACATATTTTTATCTATAAAACAATTCCACATCTTTGTCTCATTGATAGCAGCCGGGTATCGGCGCTTCGAAATATAATAAGATATAAATATATTTTTATCTATAAAACAATCCCACATCTTTGTCTCATTGATAGCAGCCGGGTATTGGCGCTTGAAACTAAATATCGCTTCTATAAAACAATCCCATTCCTAGATCTGTAACGTCTTTGTCTCATTGATAGCAGCCGGGTATCGGTGCTTGAAAATAAATTATAAACAAATATATTAGACGCGTGATTTGTTTACATAAACAGGCAACACCCTCGACCGCAGAGGACACTTGAGAGGACCCCCCCTTCCCCTAGACCGCGGAGGACCCAGAGACCCCCCCGCTCCGCACCCCCCCTCGGAGCTCCCGAGTTAGAACTCCCCTACTATACCTACTGACGTACTAGTCGCAATTTTCAAATTTGAACCATTAACAAAACCACTATCGGAAACTTAAAGTTAGTGCGAACCCGCTTAAACCCACACTCATTCCATTGTGAAATTAGAGGAGCATTAGAGCACTGCACTTGGAATTCATTACTTAACCCTGTCTCCGGACAATTCAAAAATAAGTTTTCTAATTGATTATTTTATTTGTTTCCTTTTTTGCGACTGATTGTCAACTCTTCTTTTTTTATTTGCCTCTTCCTTTTACTTTTCCCTACTAATTACACACGAGTGGCACCCGTTTGGCCACGTTGAGATTGACCACGTTCCGATTGATCACGTTGCGATTGACCACAGTCCCGATTGACCACAGTCCCGAATGACCACGGTCCCGATTTACCACGTTGATACTGACCACGGTCCCGATTGACCACGGTCCCGATTGACCACGGTCTCGATTGATCACGGTCCCGATTGACCACGGTCCCGATTGACCACAGTCCCGATTGACCACGTTGATATTGGCCACGGTCACGATTAACCACGTTAATATTGGCCACGGTCCCGATTGACCACATTGATATTGGCCCATCGTACCGATAACTTGACAGTGTTTGCGTGGGGCGGGTGTCACGTCCGGGGAAGTGAGAACGTTGCTAACCTGGTTTCTGTGCTAACCGAGCCCTCGGTAGTTTAACATCAGATACTCTCTTTTGATTTAGGGTCAATCTGCATAGACCGACTTTACCCGGGAATGGAGAGAGTTTGGATCAACTTACAATGATGACAAGGTTATCTTTCTGAATCGGAACTATGAATGTATAATTGTTAATTAATAAAATATAGTCTATGACTCTATTAATAACGACAAAGGAAAATAATAAACGTAATTGGTACTAACTGAATAATTAAGTAGTATAACTCAAGTAGTAACTAACCTTATATTCACTCTTCTGGTCCACGCTTAAAGCGGGTGAACGCTTTTGATTGATTGAGTAGTTCGTAAGTTTAATCAAAATTAGGGAGGTGTAAATAAAATATTGATTATTAAATGATTATAACTTTATTCTTCAGTAGTTGGTTCCAACTCTTCTGGAATTTCATGTGTTACAGTGGTGTTATTGACATTGTCGATTAAGGTTACCCGAACAAATCTCTCTAATTTCATGAAGTATGCGTTTACTATTGGATCCGGTCGGGGATTCTGAATCAACTCGAGTTCCTCGATAAATTCTGTGTCGGATTCATCGCAAGTTAAATTGATAATTTCGGATTCCTCGGTAATAGGTTGAGGTAAAGATCCTGTTCCTGGATCCTCAGATTCAGCGGACGTATCGTCGCTTCCTGAAGGAGTATGAGGAAAATTACAGCTGGTAGATGACGGAATTAAGGGCACCTCCTTGCCCTCAATTGATGTTGAAGGAACTTGATTAATGTTCTGTTCTGACTGTATTAAGGGCACCTTCTTGCCCTCAGTTGAGGTCGAAGGGACCTGATTAATGTTCCGCTCCGAATGTTGTTCAGTTTTATTAAGATTTTCCAAAAACCTTGCAAATTGTTCTCGGCGTAATCTTTGGAGGTATTCAATTCTCTCCCTTTTACGGTGTTCAGCACTATGGCGCCTTTTCCTTACCATCTACATAAAAACAAAATTCCTAATGTACTTAGAGCGCTTTTTGCTCCTTAAAGCGAGTAAAAGCTTAAGTACCTACTTTTATTCCAAATTTGTTTTCCATAACCATGATAAGTCTTCTAGATATTGTTACGTCCAGAGTTCCGTGAGCTTGAGGAAGGGCGCAACCAGACGCCACTTGAGGTTCGTTGGCACTTAGCCGCAAAGCCTCGAGTCGAGCCGACCGATACGCTTCGTTGTTTTTGGGTCAATGGCCAAGGTCGATCTACCCGTACAATCGAAACGGTCAGCTCGTTCGTCCCTTTTAGGTAAGGGAAATGAATCCCTATTACCAGGGATAGGACCTGTACGACTCGTTGCGATAAGGAGAGATGGATACGAGGTGGTTAATTAATCAGTTCTTTTTTTCTTGTTTTGAAAAATAAAACATCGTTTTTATTTTTCCATTCGTTAATTGATTACAAAATTGAAATTAATGTACAATGGTTTTCAATAAACTAAATCTAATTTATAAAATAAAAAAAAATTTTAATGAACGCGAAATGTAATAATAGCATAATAAGGGGAAGTTCTACAAAGTATGTGGAAAATTGTCAAAAAATAACATTTGTATATACGAGACAGGGATCAAAACTGGGTATTGTCTGTTGTGTGTGATTAGGGGAAAAACAAAATGAGGTAAGTCTCTGATGATGGTACTTAGAGTAATCGGGTCAATTGGACCAATGTCCTGGTCCAAGGACATAGGCGTCAGGGGGAAGGGGAAGAGTAAGTAAGGGGAAACAGTCAAGGATGTTCTCGCGGATGGATTCGAGGCCCGCCTCATAAAGTTCCCTTAGAGTATTCAAGGAAGGAAAGGTTAAGTCTTCTACAGATATTTGAAATGGTGAAACGGGGTAAGGAACGAGGTATTCTTCGGAATCGGAAAGTAGAAGGTATTGATCTAATTCACCTGAGAGGATGGGAGAGTACCAACTCGGAGACAATTCAGGAAGATCAGAGGTGTTGAACGGAGGCGAGGATGATTCGGGATAAGTAGGATGAGTAACTCCGCAGACAGTGCAGACGGAGGGTGGTATGGCGTTAACAATAAAATTCTGCGAGTGATTAGCTGGTGGTGATTCAAGGGAAGCTGCCCCCTGGTTGTTCGAAATGTGTTCCGTAGTCGAGGTTGCGTCTCCGCGGTTTACATGAGCCACTTAAAAAAGGGGAGAATGGAAGATAACAATTTTGTTCTCTGTTATATATATACAGGGTGATTCATATATAGTGACCGATTTAATTATTAGTGAAATTTGAAGACATGAAAAAAGAGTTTATACCGATATGTTCAGTACAAAGGGGGACACCATATAACGGATACGATTATTTTATGAGTGGAGGCGTTGAGGACATTTCAAAGTCAACTTCTTTTTTTTAATGGGATGCTGTATTTTTTATTTTATAGGATAGTAGCCCTTTTTAATATAAATTCAATGATACATTACATAAAAACAATAATATAACTGTAAGTAGTAATGGATCAACAAATAAAATAATAAAAAGTGAAATAATAAGGAATAATACTAATAATACGAGCGGATTAATGCTAGTAGTATAGCCATAAATGGTAACGCCTAGTAGTAATATAACTGGAAATAGTATAAATAGTATGAAACTAAAAAAAGTCGGACTATCAGCGGATAAACGCCAAATAAAATAAGGAAAAGTAGTATAAATCTTTTAAAGAATATTTTAAGGAACATATAAATGAATAATTAATTAAGGTAAAGAGGGTACAAAGGTTACAAAATTATAAATCAAAATGATGAATTAATAAGTAAACTGTCACTGAATGTAGATATAATATAATTGTGCTACACAGAGATTGAATACAAATGTCGTATGAATATAAAATAAAGTCGTACGAGTTGGAAAACAACAATTAAGAATGGTGGGTATACAATAAAAATTCAAACTTGGTACAAATCTACTCACAAGTGTTCGCAGGAATCTGAACCCTCCGGCCAAGAAGCACTTAACAAGCAGCAGCGAGAAATATTGTTGAGTAAACTCCACTGATTCTAAATTAAGTTGATGCTTCAATAGCGACTTAACGGTATAAAGCAAATCAAGTAATAGCAAATTATAAGTGACTGACAAGTACTGAATTAGGTAGACGCTTTATTAGCGACGTATTGTTATAAAGCGAAGTGAAGAAAGTAATGATCAAATAATAAGTGACGCTCTCTTGCTGCTGTGCCAAGTCTTATACTAAAATTTTAGGACTGAGTTCCTGTCGCTCGAGAAGGGGTTACACAAAGTGGGGACCTTCTAATTAAATGCAAAGTTACAATAGTAGGGAGGCTACGCCTTGATCGGTGATTGGTTTCCCGCTCTTAAAATTATTAATGGTGGGATTGAGACCTTGAAAAGTCTGGTGGGGACGATGAGCTCAGTGCTTTGGTTAGATAAAATTATTTTTCTCTTAACGTTCAACATAAAATTCTCAGTACGAATTTATCGCATGAGCTGTTGGGACTTATGGTCAACAGAAATTTCTCCGTACTAAATAATCAGAGCATCCGGTATGACTTTCAGTCAACTAAAATTTAACGATTAAATTTATCGAAGAGACTGTTATGTCTTTTAATTAAGACAGTGGACACCGATTATTATTTTAAACTGGCGTCAGTAAGTCGCCGCCTTAAGAATTAATATGTCCTGGTTCGCGTCCTATTAATTATTTTTTATTTTTTTAAATTAAATTTTAATATTAAAAATCTTTAAAAAACAATAAAAATGATATACCTATTTTAAAAAACGAATATTGCATGATTAATATTAAAAATATAGAGAAATATAAAGTATTAGTAACAGGAGCACATAGCAAGTAAGGAAGTAAAACCTTAAACGGTAGTAGTACGAATCAACCAATAATGATACTAAGTTATAACTGATATTTCCTGTTAATGAAATAATCTTCACTTAACACTTCGTCCACTGTATTATTCAATCTCAACAAATGAAATATTAAAGTTATTAAAATTTAACCTTATGCATTAATTATTTATAAGGTCTCTTGTACCTCTGGATAATAATTTAATGCATTCAGTTAATTAATGTTAAAGTAACTTTATGTATTATACTTTAACGCACTATTGTAGCGTTTCCTTTTAATAAGTATTCATTTACCTTAACTTATTGATTAGTTGTTATATAAATGCTAGTCATTATAATACCTTCCACTAAATAAAATAATGAATTAATAATTCAATAGCGGTCTAATACAAGTAATATTAAAATAGCATTGCAATTTAATGCATTATAAATGTTTCTTACTCCACAAATTAGCAACTTAATGTTACAAAGCGTATGAAGTCCTCTAACCGCTTTAAAGTGTTAAAAACGTTACGAATTGTTCAAACCGATACAATAATAATGTTAAAACGAAAATTTTTCCACAGGTACCATCAGACTGGCGAAAAATGGTGCTCAACGAAAGTTGTTGGTCATTTCTAAATTAATGGGTTTTTCATAAATTTGATGGTACCGTTAAATTCCTCTTATTACCCACAATATCGCTATATAGTTATAAAAAATTATTTCTCAACGGTTAAGATTTTCATCGCTTAGTTAACAAATAAAAATTTCGACAATTTAACAATTTCAAAATCGTACGATCCCTTGATATGGCCCATGAATGATTATTACATACTTTTTATTCATCTAACTTCATTCCTTCAATTGTTATAAACAATGACTTATGGTTTTTTCATAACAAATGTCCTTAAATGTTCCTATATATTTTGTTATACTCACAAACGACTATATAATCGTATAACTGAATTTATTATGTGTGATTGTTATTATAAAATTTGTTTGTTTATAACAAAATTTTATTATATTCAAAAAATTTTTAATGCTCCTATATCTAATTGATCTCCTTAATGCAACGGTGTACATAAAATATATTATTATAAGGACGCCCTAAATTATTTATATGTATATAGTATGTCTAATAGCTAACGCTATGAAAGATCCGAAAATTACTACAATTAAAGTATTAAAACGTATTGTAATGGCTTTTTAGTGGATTTTCATTTTTATGCATGTTTTTATGGGTTTTTCATTCTTTTATATATATATATATATATATATATATATATATATAAAAGTATCTATTCCCGTTCATAAAAGGCTACTACGTAACTTAGGTAATAACTATGATTCTAAAGTGCTAGTATATTTTTAATGATTTTACTTGTTTATGTGTGTTTTTGGATTTTTCCTTTTTCCATCTTAACTATTGATTAATAACATTATCAATAACTGATAAAATAAAATAATAAGATGTTTGATATAATGGTTAGTACCTAATGAAGATCGGTAATTGGTTAAGTAGTGAATATGCGTTTGCCGGTAACCTGTCTTATATAGTTATACATTGTCGGTGATAACTTATGATGTATTTTGGTTGACGGTTGGTGTCAATGGTAAACTATAATATTAGCAATATGTTGATAATTTATTTCGTAATACTTATGATTAATTTATAAATGGGTTAGATAAGCAAAAAATAAAATTTTTAAGGTTATCGGACATCGCAGGATGTCACACGGGTAATGCAAGTGGAAGTGCTTCGCCTTCGGCGAAGCACCTTCCGCCTGCACCCCCGCCAAAAACAATATAAACCAACTCCAGGGGGCCTACCCCGCCCGTGGTGGACCTCGATTGGCGTGGAATGTTCAAGGCACGGACCGCATTGAACCTATGCGGAATCATTTACTGATCATTAAAAATTTTTCGTTCATACAGTTGTTACGTCCAGAGCTCCGTGAGCTCGAGGAAGGGCGCAACCAGACGCCTCTCGAGGTACGTAGGCACGCAACCGCCATACCTCGTGTATTCGAGCCGACCGATACGTTTCGATTTTCGGATCAACGACCAAAGTCGATTTTACCCTTTTATTTGAAACGGTCCCTCGATTTTCGGGTCAACGACCAAAGTCGATTTTACTCTACTATTCGAGATGGTCAACTCGATGGTCCTTTTTAGGTAAGGGAAATGAATCCCTATTACCAAGGATAGGACCTGTACGATCTGTCAAGGAATGGGATGTTATACGAGGGTAGTTAGAAATAAATGAAACTTGGGTTTGTCACTTAAAACATTTCCACTAATATATTCTGTCTAATGGTTACATAAATGAAATTAATGAACCGCTACTGTTACGTTTGACTATAATTTAGAATTTGGAGTACAAATTTATTCATGATTCTATTTCTTATAAATAGCGCAACTGTAATTTTGACTAACTTATAAAATCAAGACAAAATGATTTGAGAAAATTCTGATTAGAGGAATGATACATTTCCGAACATCGTTGGTAAGAATATATATATATATATATATATTATATATATACAGGGTGGGGCAATAACTATTACCACCTTAAATATCTTCTAATTTATAAGGTCCAGAGGAAAATTTATGTAATCAAAATTATACGGTACGAAGGGGGCTAACATATAGCGATAATAATTTTGGTCCTGATGGAGGCGCTTCGAAGATATCAAGGTCACCTTCATTTTTTTAATAGGTTCGGTATGTTTTTTTTCCATAATTTTATAGAGGAGCTTAAAACAAGTACGGAACTCATGACACAAAATTATTGAACAAGATTAAATGTAAATGAAAACGATAAAAAATACATTTTTATATTAAATGAAATTTACGTTTAAAAGATGTACGAAATGACGCTTTATTAGTATGTTTTGTCGGAATGTTTTGATTTTGGCATTCCTCATAAATGAGGATCAACTTGTTCTTTAAACGAATACATCGATGAAAATAAATAGGATTTAAAATGTTCGACGCGAAGGTTGAGTGCGATTAGGATATCGTTCAGCGTATAAATTTTGCGCTCTCACTGAATTTTTTTGACATTCTCCATAAATGAGATCATTCTCCATCATGTCGACTTGTTCTTCAAATGAATACATCTTGCACGATTGACTTATCTATCGATACTACTTTTTATGTTTATCTTATACTGTGAACTTATTAAGATGGCCTTCAAAGGGTCTTTGTTTTAATTGAAATAAGTTTACGTCACTATTTATTTTCATCAATGTATTCGTTTGAAGAACAAGTTGATCCTCATTTATGAGGAATGCCAAAATCAAAACATTCCGACAAAACATACTAATAAAGCGTCATTTCGTACATCTTTTAAACGTAAATTTCATTTAATATAAAAATGTATTTTTTATCGTTTTCATTTACATTTAATCTTGTTCAATAATTTTGTGTCATGAGTTCCGTACTTGTTTTAAGCTCCTCTATAAAATTATGGAAAAAAAACATACCGAACCTATTAAAAAAATGAAGGTGACCTTGATATCTTCGAAGCGCCTCCACCAGGACCAAAATTATTATCGCTATATGTTAGCCCCCTTCGTACCGTATAATTTTGATTACATAAATTTTCCTCTGGACCTTATAAATTAGAAGATATTTAAGGTGGTAATAATTATTGCCCCACCCTGTATATATATAACATAATTTACAGTAACGGATAGATAACTATAATTTCGTAACGCATAATGGAGGTAATATTAGGTTGTCTATATAATTTTAAAATTCAAAAATTAAAGTCGCATTTAAACTCTTTATACTATTGATACATATTCGATATTTCAAACTATAATGATAAATAAAATAAATCTATCATATTCATGCTTAAATGTCCAAATTAAACATAAACTCTCTAATATAAATCGCCGGGATTAATACAGGATGAACGCGGTGGTGGGTTATAAAAGGTATAAATGTGTCGGGACCAGCGTTCTCGACCGCGATCCTGAGAGCAGGAATATTTATGGGTCCTGGTCCGCAGATTATAGTGGTAGGAGGGAGTGGAAGAGAATAGGTGGGAAAGAAATCTAGGAAATATTCTAATAAAAGGTGGAAGGCGCCCTGCGAAAAGTCCCTTAATGTAGGAATGGTAAGGATGGGCAGGCCAAAAAAAATCGGGGTTCTCAAGGACTGAAGTTGGTGAGGGAAGGTAGGTACTTAGTTCGGGTGTAGAGGAAGGGATGGCCGAGTTTGGGGTCCTCCCGAACTCAGGAGAGGGGATGGGTGAATACCACCGTGGAGACAACTCAGGGAGGGAAAGGGGGGAGTGGTCGGGATAAGAAGATAGATTCCAGATTACGCTAGATCCAGGTGACGGGATATTCACAAAAAGGGGTGAGTAACGCTCGGTGTTATCGGTTGTTAATTGTGCTGAATCAGTGTAAGATGTCGCTTGGCTGCACGTCAGTTTCTGCTTGTGTTTCTGTCGGGGCATTTCTACGTCCGCGATTGAAATTTGACATTTTCTGGTACCGCTTCTTGGATGGAGTTGATCGTCAATGCGTTTGAGGAGGGAGCCAACCTGACCAGAGGTCCCTCGGGTGGAGTCCAACACTGACTCTAAGATTTAAGCTTGATGTCCCGATCACGGGAACGAAACAGTACGATATGCGTTGTAAGCCAACTGAAGATTGAAGAAAACCTCTGACCAAATTGTTCCCTTTATATAGGGCTAAAAGAGTGTAGGTGGGGGTTATTTATTTCCCAGAAGAAAAGAAAAGTAAAACAAATTCGTTTCTATTGGAGCGCTTGTCTTTCCCGAATTGCAGCTGGTATCCGATAGATTTATGATTTTGTTCTTAAAAGTTAAAGTGCGGCACTTGTGAAGACCCCTCCGATTACCATATTGCAATCCATGCTCACGTTTCCATTAGTCCATTTGCGTCGTATCTCTAGTTTGAATCTCCCCATGTATGGCAGATTTCTCAGTATTTAATTGTGGTGGATTACTTTTATTGCCGTCAGCGGGTACCGCTCCGCTTTTCCAGGTTCTGGAGCTGTCTTCGCTAAGTGATTTTAGCTCTTAATTCTGGTTGTTTATTACCTATCGGACGTTCCGGCCGAGCACAGTTGGGATTGGAAAAGCTGCGAGCCTTATGGTTGGCGTAACGCCTGTCCACCTGGCCCCCCTGCGCTCATTCGGTCATTTTTTCCGTTGGTGGGGTTTAGTTCTTATTTGTTACTTTTTCCTATTTCTAAATTTAATATTTTTCTTATTGAAGCGAGGAACCGTGGAGTCTCCTGGACGTAACACAGTTTTATTAAACAATCGTGCAGTGTCTAATAGTACGGTGTCCACTCGTTCCGCGTGCAAACGGGATACACCTGTTCAGATTTCTGATTTCCAATGTGTGGTCAATTGGGATCGTGGCCAATGTCAACGTGGTCAATCGGGACCGTGGCCAATATCAACGTGGTCAATCGGGACCGTGGCCAATATCAACGTGGTCACTCGGGACCGTGGCCAATATCAACGTGGTCACTCGGGACCGTGGCCAATATCAACGTGGTCAATCGGGATCGTGGCCAATCGGGACCGTGGTCAATTGCACACAGTGGTTGCAATCGGACACAGTAGGAAACGGACACATGTTCCGTGACAGTTTCATTCTAATAAGGAAGAGTCAAAATTAGATGTAGAGTAAACATTGCTTTGTCTTGCAAAGTACATGCGTGGATACAGTGTGGATACTTTCCCAGTATAAACTTTCTTACTTTAATATTATTAATTTTTTATACTGGGAAAGTATATGCTTGGGTGGAAGAGCACGAGGAGACGGGCTTCGCCCGTCACCTAGTACTCTTCCACATAAAAAAAATAACAAAACTTTGGGGTGACCAAAAGTACTGCGTGGAAGTTACAATGTAGAACTTTGCTTTGCGTGGAACCTCGATTCATATATTCTCAGCATATGCTTTCTAAATTTATTAAATATCGCACGTATGCGCAAAGTAAGCATGGTAGCATCGCGACGCCATATAAAGAAATAGAAAAGTCCTTACAAGTAACATTTCCAGGTTAGGAAAACTGTCACGGAACATGTGTCCGTTTTCTACTATGTCCGATTGCAACCACCGTGGGTCCGTTGCCTACTGTGCGCAATTGGCACTGTGTCCAATTGACAATGTGTCCGATTGCCACTGTGTCCGATTAGCGTTGTGTACGATTATCACTGTGTCCGATTCCACACGCAGTGTGTCCGTTTCTTATTGTGTCCGATTGGGTCCGCGTCCGATTCACTAAACCTGCTGTGTCCGATTTATTCTGTGCGCAACTGGGATCATCCCATATTTATGGCACATATTCATCACAAAGATGATGCTCGTGGAAAAAATGTGTTATACACAGCGATTTTTTACACCAAGAACAAGTGTTACGTTCAGAGCTCCGTGAGCTCGAAGGAAGGGCGCAACAGAGCGCCTCTCGTATTTTGTTGCACTCAGGCTCCAAGGCACGAGTCGGATTGACCACTGTGTTCCGGTTTGAAGGTCAACGACCATGGAGGTCAATCTTACCCTAAACCCGGAACGGTCTGCCCGTAGGTCCCTTTTTAGGTCAAGGAACTGAATCCCTTTTACCTGGGATAGGATCTGTACGACCTGCTGAAAGTGGGGATGAGTAGAGGGAATTAAAATAACTGACACATCCTTATTGTTTGTTAATATAAAACATTATATTTAAAATAGAAGAAAGTTACATCTGCTTGCAAGAAAATATAGTGTACGTGTTGTTTGGTGTTTATAAAATGTGTAATTTGTAAATGAAAATATTATTTGAGTGCTTATTTGGCAGATCGTAATTAACTATTAGTAATTATCTAATAATTAGAACTAACAATGTTTTATTTTAATTCTAAATTAACATTAATCATTAGTTAAGAAATACCGGCGCAAAAGGGTGGCAGGGATCAGGATAGGAAAAAGGTGTCCCTTGACTATGAGGGGTATCCCGACGGCTGGGTCTGTGTGCCGAAGGGCGACCCTGAGTGAGGGGATGGGAAAGAAATCGGGGTCTAGGACGAGGGCATCAGGTGGAAGGGGATAGGTGATTTGAGGAAAGATGTGGAGGAACCGTTCACCGAGAGCCACTAGTGAACGGCGGACGAACTTTAAAACTATATCCTCCTCCTCTGAGGGTGACGGAGAAAGAGGAGGGGAATTTGGGATCTCCTCAAAATCACCAAGTTGGACTGGTGAGTAATGACGGGAGGACGGAGCTGGGGAAATAGAGGGAGAGTGACGGGGAGAGCTAGGCGGTGATGCTTGGATGGATGCCCGTGATGAGGTCTCAGAAAGTGAGAAATAACACGAAGGTGGCGGTGTAAGAGAAGGAGGAGGGGATATAGAAAGAGAAACACTTGAAGTGGTTGAGGGTCGGAAAAAGGAGCGTGATGAAGAGGTGGAGGAAGCGGAAGAAGACGAAGAAACAGAAAACGGAGTAGGTGATCGGGATAAAGGTTCCAAAATTTGGATGGACGAGGATGGCGATGCCCGATGAGAAGGGGAAGAAATGATTTGAACGGAGGAGGCCGAGGAGGATCTAATATTATGATCGACGAAGACGTTGATGACGCAGAGGGGGGCCGTGGATTGGTCTCGGTCGCGCTCCTTTTACGCGGTGGTTCCGTCGATGGGTGGCCCCCAGACCACAGCCCTTGAACTGTACAAAACGGTCCCGCAGAGGGAGACGCGCTCCGGGATCTTTTGCTGGGAGACACTTAAAAAGAGGCAAACGGAATAAATAAAGGAGAAACGAATAGAAAAGGGTAAAAGAGACTAGAAAAGGAAAATGAGAATGAGAGTTGTCGGCGAAGACTAACAAACAGAGTAAAAAAGGGAAAGAAGGAAAGAGGAAAAGTATCAAACAGAGAATTCGCTTACTTGTTTGCAGGATTCCGTTTGCGAACTGATGAATGAAATGTTGGCCGGTTGGAAGTTTCTGCCTCTGCAGTGCGTGTAGGACAGTGACCAAAGTGTCAATTGGACCTTTGGTAAACTTGGTATTTGCCACTGAACGAAACTTGGTACTAGACACTGAACGTAACTTCCGCACAACACCGGGATAAACGTTTGATAACATGAGATAACTGGTTATGAGCGCGAACGCCGACAGTAATGAATGAGCCATCTTCCGGAGTGGTCATCGCCTTTTATAAGATGGGAATAGTGTGGAAGAGGGGTAGCTTTTCCGGGAACTACCTTTCGGGGACCGTTCGCTAATTAATTGCGGGTATCGACAGTTGGTCTATGAGGCGATAAGTCGTTCGCAGATGGTTCTCTTAAGTCTCGCACCGGTACACGTGCGACTGGACTCGCGGCTCCTCTGAGGGTATTTACCCGGGGATGATCCGGCGCAGCTGTATCATTTCTCTTCCCGGAAGAGCGATATCCCAAACTGACACCACGAGTCTACAGTCACGCGTGGCCGAATTTGTTGCGATGCGGCTTATTGTTTTTTAATTCAAGTATGATCGTTAGAGATCAAAGGGTTTAATATCAGGATCTAATATCGCGCCTGCTCGGACACGTGTGTCAAACCCGCGGCTCCTGTGAGGGTATTTCCTCGGAGATGATCCGACGCAGCTGTATCATTTGTTTTTTCTAATTCCTCACTGGGGCCCTACTGACCACACGCGACCGGATCGACGCGTCGCGCCACATTGTTCGACAATGAAAAAAAGATATCGCTATATTTTGGAAGCAAGGAACCGTGCACTCTCTGGACGTAACACAAGTAATTATAGCCATTTCGCCGCAAATATCACATTTTACTTTTGCATTACTTTTGAAACAATATTCAACTGGTGTCTGAAATTCTGTTGGTCTATTTTGTAAATATCCACTTTTAAACCACGCATATTTAAATAAATTTTGAAACCGGGGCGACGAGAATTGATGGTACGTTAATGATTGCAATTTCAAGATATTATTTCTAGCATGAAGATTAATGTCAAGATCTAACAACATAATAGTATCAGAAAAGAGTTTAATAAAATTTTTCCATAATCGGAAGCCGTATACATCTAATGGTTGTATTTGTCCCATTGTACCAGCCGGAATAGTTAGGATAATAAAGTCTATTATAGAATCTGGTCTAGTGTCTTCAACTATATCAGGACAATGTCCACTCCATGAATCTAATAATAATATGGATCGTGGTCCACAATTTGGAAGAAACACTTCCTTTAACCAAGTTTTTACATGTTTAGATGTTAATTTACCTGATGTCGAAGCCGTAACAAAAATATTGCTATTATTTGAATCTTCTTACCCACGAGTTTGAGGCTTAAAACGTGGCGCATTTACTTTTTGTGCTCGAGAAGCCCATCGAGCAATATTAGTATCATGAATAATGATTCCTTTCTCCAATGCTTCAGTGAAACAGTTTAATGTATATTTGAAAATTTTGTTGAATTTGTCTGATCTACTACCACCTGCCCCGAGGTAATTCTCCCACCGTCATAGTTGCCGTATCGATGTAACCTTTTTGAGCCTTTGTCTAACTCCTTCAAGTGATTTTGATCTTGTTTTACCGCTTTTCCAGTATTCCACAGCTTGTCGTTTATAGTCATTTGATATTGCTGCTTCATCAGAAGTACAACTAATTTCTTCTGGAAGATATACTCTATCTTCAGCATCCTTTATTACATCAATCATTTCCGCTTCTAGGATATCATGCGTTGTAAAAATCTAAAGTTTCTTCTACTTCTATTTGAAGTTCTTTTTCGATTTGTATTTCTTGCAATATACGTTCAATTTTTTCTTTCACTTCTATTTCCTCCGACGTTAACGGACTTTGTGGAAGATTGTGTTACGTCCCGGCCGGCCGCGGTTGTTGATTAACTCGGGCAATGACACGGGACTGGATCGCTGTTTTCGGGTATTAACGAATCCGAAAATTCTCCCCGGGGATACCGCGATCGGAGTAGTTTCGTAGAGAAACGCGACCCTAGTTGTTGTTGGGCTCGAGAGCAAAAGTGTTTACGGAATCGCCTTGTACCCGCACTACGGTCAGGTCGGAGAAATCCAGGATATCCTCCCCTGTTGTTTGTAACAACGCGAGCAGGGCTAAATATTCATCTGTGCAGGTATCGCAGTTTAGCACTGGGAAATATGTTGCGAGATTGGTTTTGCAAACCTGGCACGTGGGAATATACCGAGTGAATCCCACCACCAGATCGTGCTTCTGTATGTGTTCACAGATTAGTTTTTCCGAGGGGGTTACGGTGCTAATGAAACAAACTGAACAGAACAAATTTCTGTTCTCAGTGTGGAAATAGGCTAGGTACTCCATGCACGAAACGGCGGTGGACCGCAATTGGTAGTGCAGAATAGGATGGGTAGGTTGAGAAAGGTTGAATTTCCGTGTTATGAAACGGCACATTACACGATGCTACGCCCGTCTCTGCGACAGGTTTGTTCGGTTACGATGGTCGGAGGGGAGGGGGAGACGGGGCAACACATGCTCCGAAGAGAGCGTCATTCGCTCCGTGATTTATCGATAGAGGAGGAAGGGAGGAATAAAAGTGAGCTACAATTAGTTGGTCTACGCTATTTATATTTTATTCAGCAAACTCCATTTCTTCAGGGTATTCAGTGGTGATAATTTCGTTCGTTAGTGGATCCGTGGTGATCACTCTAATTAATCGCTCTATAGTGACCACCTGGGGCTGGATAGAGTTGTTCTCGGGAGAACGGTAGATTGTTTCAAATTCCTCGATCGTGTCGGAGTCATAGGTTAAGTCGATGACTTCAATTGGAGGTTCAGGTGTAGGCGCACGGCGGATGATCTCGATCGACCGGATTGGTTGGTCGTGGGGGAGCGTTTGCGTACCGTGGTCGCTCCGTTCTTAGTTGTTGGATTTCCAAATCGGGCCGAGAGGGTATTATGGGCTCGTACCACTCGGATCCTATCGGGAAAGGCGTTCGTTTGCCCGGGGATGGAGTACGAGTCTCTGTTGCCAACGGCTCGTCTCGGAGGAGTATAGTAGTTTGGCTGGGTGAAGTTTCGCTCAGAGAGGATGCATCGATTGATGGCTCGGTTAGGCCAAGCAAGAATCTTTCGAAGGCCTCGCGACGTTTTTGCAAGAGGGCTTCGATCCTTGCCCTCTTCTTCTTCCCGGCGCGATGTTGACGGGGAGTTCTCGGTGTCTAGAAACCAGGTCGTAGTGAGCGAGCGTCCGCTCAAGAAAAGGGCGTTATTCGCCCAAGAAGAGGTTATGTTTTACGGGAGAGGTTATATTTCACGACAACACGTGGCTCGAATAATACACGTTGAGGTTAGACGTTGAGGTTATATCTCACGACAACACGTGGCTCGAATAATAGGGTGGCACGACCGAAGTGAATAGTTAATGGTTTGAATTACGTAAGCAACAATATAGCAGTGGCCTTAAATGTAAATATAAGTTGTACTCGCCGTTGCTGGCCACATGGTCTTGGAGGTTAAAACTCTAGCGTAGCGTGCGTCTACTGGATCTGGAGGTTAGTTTAGCTGCCTCGTGGTCGTCCTTCTCGTGGTAGATTGTTTGTAATATGCGCCACAACTTTGTATTTTAAAACACGCACACTTATTTGTTACTAAGTTCGCTGAAGGAAATGGGAAGAGTGGATGAGAAAATTAAATAAACAGTAATTACAATTATTAATATGTATAATTGAATACTCTCGAAAGGAAAAGTCGAGTTTACATACGATGTGAAAAATATAAAAGAATCTACGATAAATGTAGCGATATCTATAAACGCTTAATTATTAGTTACAAATAATAGTAATGATAGTGGTCGATACAATAATGGTTGAATAAATGGAACTTGGTTGTGGGTTGATTCGCGGTTAAAACTTTGAGGTTAGTAATGAAAATAAAATTTAACACTAGACCCCGGAGGGATGCGAGGAAGGTTTGGAGATGTTACCTCGACGACGGCTGCTGCACAAGAGAGCGATCGCAGCGGGTGTTCCGAGTATATAGTCGGAGATTTGTGTTGTCTAGTTCTGTCGGGTGGCGTTCCGAGTTGTAACTAGGAACTAGAGCTGGTGACGTTAGTTATAACTAGCGTTGTCTGATTGGTCTAGTTCCGAACTAGGATTTTAGTAACTTGTCCAAACCTTACTCTAAGAACTTGCCCAATTCCCAAGTTTTGTCCAATAGTGTTAGTGATATGTACCAGTTTCTGATTGGTTTATTTTCGAACTAGTGCAAATACTTGGCCAATGGCGTTGGGATTTGTTCAAGTGTTTTTCCTTATGATCTAGCGCTCGTAATTATTACTATATATAATCTAACGCTGGAGATTGTTATTGTAAAAGGAAATTTTTAATTCTGCGGTAGCGGTGGACGTGACAATTGAAAGTAGTGAATGTTACATAGAGTAACATTATTACATTGTATGGATTAAAATTCATCATCCTGAAAAATATTAAACTTAAATATTTTGTATTTCTAATTTTGATTTTAAATAAAAATAATGCACACTTTATAATTAATGAAGTGATCTTTTTAAGTTAATTTTGACGCTGCTTCTTCCTTTCTTAATGACAAAGATATATAGTGAATCCAGAATAAATCATTTCATCAAAATAGTATAATAATTCTGTATTTTGTATGTTGTGACAATAGCAAGATAAGTATATAAATATTCTAAAATTTGAAGCAAATAGAAAACAATTAA
This sequence comes from Ooceraea biroi, assembly GCF_003672135.1. NCBI lineage: Eukaryota > Metazoa > Arthropoda > Insecta > Hymenoptera > Formicidae > Ooceraea > Ooceraea biroi. The sequence continues at coordinate 7,943,061 of NC_039514.1, read as the reverse complement.
TTTTTCAATGATCAAAGTTCCAAATAATTTTAATAGATCCTTACAACCGTTTGCCTTATCATCAATCATGAAATTTCATTGACTACAAAAAATAATTCTTTTGTATAGACGTGGAATCAGAGAATGACATGAGAAGTGACAAAGAGTAGTGAATCATAGTAGATATTTTAAATAAACACGATACATATGGAGAAAATAGTGTTCATAAAGTTTCAAACAATTAATTCTTGCAATTAACTGAACAATGATGAGACAAACATATTTTTCCTATATTTTCATGCGGTAATACTTAAGGAGACGGGATTCTCACCAATTTCCTTCTAACTTTGCAATATCGTTTATTTTGATGAGAAAATACGATTGCGAGAAGGAAATCGTCGCTCTCAACTAGAAAGAAATTTATCACCTACTGAAAAATGACAGTTTCGGGGTTAGGAAATCTGTCATACCGGCGGTCTACGGGCGTAGCGCACACTGACCGAGCATGCGCGGTGACAAAGTGCGCGGAATTAGAAATGTTGCGTGATTGTCGCTATCCAATAAGTAAGTTATTAACAATCATTTAATTTATCGTACTAAAAAGTATTTGCTACTAATCTAATCTACCCTAATTGTTATCTGTTATCTGTTAATTCATGTGAAGCGAGGTTCCACGCAAAGCAAAGTTCTACATTGTAACTTCCACAGAGTACTTTTGGTCACCTCAAAGTTTTGTTATATTTTTTATGTGGAAGAGTACTAGGTGACGGGCGAAGCCCGTCTCCTCGTGCTCTTCCACCCAAGCATATACTTTCCCAGTATTAACTTTCTTACTTTAATATTATTAATTTTTTATACTGGGAAAGTATATGCTTGGGTGAAAGAGCACGAGGAGACGGGCTTCGCTCGTTACTAGTACTCTTCCACATAAAAAATATAACAAAACTTTCAGGCGACCAAAGTACTGGCGTAGAAGTTACAATGTAGAACCTTGCTTTGCGTGGAACCTCGCTTTACATGAATTGAAGATCTATTGAATCGTACTAATTTGCATTGGAAGTACAATTAGTACGATTCCAATAGGTCTTCAATTCATGTGAAGCGAGGTTCACGCAAAGCAGGTTCTACATTGTAACTTCCACGCAGTACTTTTGGTCGCTGAAAGTTTTGTTATATTTTTTATGTGGAAGAGTACTAGGTGACGGGCGAAGCCGTCTCTTCGTGCTTTCACCAAGCATATACTTTCCCAGTATAAAAAATTAATAATATTAAAGTAAGAAGTTTTATACTGGGAAATATATGCTTGGGTGGAAGAGACGAGGAGACGGGCTTCGTCGTCACCTAGTACTCTTCCACATAAAAATATACAAAACTTTCAGGCGACCAAAAGTACTGCGTGGAAGTTACAATGTAGAACTTGCTTTGCGTGGACCTCGCTTCACATGAATTGAAGACCTATTTGGAATCGTACTTAATTGTACTTCCAATGCAAATTAGTGATTCAATAGATTTCAATTCTGTAAAGCGAGGTTTCACGCAAAGCAAGGTTCTACATTGTAACTTCTACGCAGTACTTTTGGTCGCCTGAAAGTTTTGTTATATTTTTTAGTGGAAGAGTACTAGGTAACGAGCGAAGCCCGTCTCCTCGTGCTCTTTCACCCAAGCATATACTTTCCCAGTATAAAAAATTAATAATATTAAAGTAGAAAGTTAATACTGGGAAAGTATATGCTTGGGTGGAAGAGCACGAGGAGACGGGCTTCGCCGTCACCTAGTATCTTCACATAAAAAATATAACAAACTTTGAGGTGACCAAAAGTACTCTGTGGAAGTTACAATGTAGAACTTTGCTTTGCGTGGAACTCGCTTCACATGATTAACAGATAACAGATAACAGATTAGGGTAGATTAGATTAGTAGCAAATACTTTTTAGTACGATAAATTAAATGATTTGTTAATAACTTACTTATTGGATAGCGACAATCACGCACATTTCTAATTCCGCGCACTTTGTCACCGCGCATGCTCGGTCAGTGTGCGCTACGCCCGTAGACCGCGGTATGACAGATTTCCTAACCCCGAAACTGTCATTTTTCAGTAGGTGATAAATTTCTTTCTAGTTGAGAGCGACGATTTTCCTTCTCGCAATCGTATTTTCTCATCAAATAAACGATATTGCAAAGTTAGAAGGAAATTGGTGAGGAATCCCGTCTCCTTAAGTATTACGCATGAAAATATAGGAAAAATATGTTTGTCTCATCATTGTTCAGTTAATTGCAAGAATTAATTGTTTGAAACTTTATGAACACTATTTTCTCCATATGTATCGTGTTTATTTAAAATATCTACTATGATTCACTACTCTTTGTCACTTCTCATGTCATTCTCTGATTCCACGTCTATACAAAAGAATTATTTTTTGTAGTCAATGAAATTTCATGATTGATGATAAGGCAAACGGTTGTAAGGATCTATTAAAATTATTTGGAACTTTGATCATTGAAAAATTAATTGTTTCTATTTGCTTCAAATTTTAGAATATTTATATACTTATCTTGCTATTGTCACAACATACAAATACAGAATTATTATACTATTTTGATGAAATGATTTATTCTGGATTCACTATATATCTTTGTCATTAAGAAAGGAAGAAGCAGCGTCAAAATTAACTTAAAAAGATCACTTCATTAATTATAAAGTGTGCATTATTTTTATTTAAAATCAAAATTAGAAATACAAATATTTAAGTTTAATATTTTTCAGGATGATGAATTTTAATCCATACAATGTAATAATGTTACTCTATGTAACATTCACTACTTTCAATTGTCACGTCCACCGCTACCGGCAGAATTAAAATTTCCTTTTACAATAACAATCTCCAGCGTTAGATTATATATAGTATAATTACGAGCGCTAGATCATAAGGAAAAACACTTGAACAAATCCAACGCATTGGCCAAGTATTTGCACTAGTTCGAAAATAAACCAATCAGAAACTGGTACATATACTAACACTATTGGACAAAACTTGGGAATTGGGCAGTTCTTAGAGTAAGGTTTGGACAAGTTACTAAAATCCTAGTTCGGAACTAGACCAATCAGACAGCTAGTTATAACTAACGTCACCAGCTCTAGTTCCTAGTTACAACTCGGAAGCCACCGACAGAACTAGACAACACAAATCTCCGACTATATACTCGGAACACCGCTGCGATCGCTCTCTGTGAGCAGCGTCGTCGAGGTAACATCTCAAACCTTCCTCGCATCCCTCCGGGGTCTAGTGTTAAATTTTATTTTCATTACTAACCTCAAAGTTTTAACCGCGATCAACCCACAACCAAGTTCCATTTATTCAACCATTATTGTATCGACCACTATCATTACTATTATTTGTAACTAATAATTAAGCGTTTATAGATATCGCTACATTTATCGTAGATTCTTTTATATTTTTCACATCGTATGTAAACTCGACTTTTCCTTTCGAGAGTATTCATTATACATATTAATAATTGTAATTACTGTTTATTTAATTTTCTCATCACTCTTCCCATTTCCTTAGCGAACTTAGTAACAATAAGTGTGCGTGTTTTAAAATACAAAGTTGTGGCGCATATTACAAACAATCTACCACGAGAAGGACGACCACGAGGCAGCTAAACTAACCTCCAGATCCAGTAGACGCACGCTACGCTAGAGTTTTAACCTCCAAGACCATGTGGCAGCAACGGGAGTACAACTTATATTTACATTTAAGGCCACTGCTATATTGTTGCTTACGTAATTCAAACATTAACTATTCACTTCGGTCGTGCCACCTATTATTCGAGCCACGTGTTTGTCGTGAGATATAACCTCAACGTCTAACTCAACGTGTATTATTCGAGCCACGTGTTGTCGTGAAATATAACCTCTCCGTAAAACATAACCTCTTCTTGGGCGAATAACGCCTTTTTTGAGCGGACGCTCGCTCATACGACCTGGTTTCTAGACACGAGAACTCCCGTCAACATCGCGCCGGGAAGAAGAAGAGGGCAAGGATCGAAGCCCTCTTGCAAAAACGTCGCGAGGCCTTCGAAAGATTCTTGCTTGGCTAACCGAGCCATCAATCGATGCATCCTCTCTGAGCGAAACTTCACCCAGCCAAACTACTATACTCCTCCGAGACGAGCCGTTGGCAACAGAGACTCGTACTCCATCCCCGGGCAAACGCGCCTTTCCCGATAGGATCCGAGTGGTACGAGCCCATAATACCCTCTCGGCCCGATTTGGAAATCCAACAACTAAGAACGGAGCGACCACGGTACGCAAACGCTCCCCCACGACCAACCAATCCGGTCGATCGAGATCATCCGCCGTGCGCCTACACCTGAACCTCCAATTGAAGTCATCGACTTAACCTATGACTCCGACACGATCGAGGAATTTGAAACAATCTACCGTTCTCCGAGAACAACTCTATCCAGCCCAGGTGGTCACTATAGAGCGATTAATTAGAGTGATCACCACGGATCCACTAACGAACGAAATTATCACCACTGAATACCCTGAAGAAATGGAGTTTGCTGAATAAAATATAAATAGCGTAGACAACTAATTGTAGCTCACTTTTATTCTCCTTCCTCCTCTATCGATAAATCACGGAGCGAATGACGCTCTCTTCGGAGCATGTGTTGCCCGTCTCCCCTCCTCCGACCATCGTAACCGAACAAACCTGTCGCAGAGACGGGCGTAGCATCGTGTAATGTGCGTTTCATAACACGGAAATTCAACCTTTCTCAACCTACCCATCCTATTCTGCACTACCAATTGCGGTCCACCGCCGTTTCGTGCATGGAGTACCTAGCCTATTTCCACACTGAGAACAGAAATTTGTTCTGTTCAGTTTGTTTCATTAGCACCGTAACCCCTCGAAAAACTAATCTGTGAACACATACAGAAGCACGATCTGGTGGTGGGATTCACTCGGTATATTCCACGTGCCAGGTTTGCAAAACCAATCTCGCAACATATTTCCCAGTGCTAAACTGCGATACCTGCACAGATGAATATTTAGCCCTGCTCGCGTTGTTACAAACAACAGGGGAGGATATCCTGGATTTCTCCGACCTGACCGTAGTGCGGGTACAAGGCGATTCCGTAAACACTTTTGCTCTCGAGCCCAACAACAACTAGGGTCGCGTTTCTCTACGAAACTACTCCGATCGCGGTATCCCCGGGGAGAATTTTCGGATTCGTTAATACCGAAAACAGCGATCCAGTCCGTGTCATTGCCCGAGTTAATCAACAACCGCGGCGGGGACGTAACACAATCTTCCACAAAGTCCGTTAACGTCGGAGGAAATAGAAGTGAAGAAAAAATTGAACGTATATTGCAAGAATACAAATCGAAAAGAACTTCAAATAGAAGTAGAAGAAACTTTAGATTTTTACAACGCATGATATCCTAGAAGCGGAAATGATTGATGTAATAAAGGATGCTGAGATAGAGTATATCTTCCAGAAGAAATTAGTTGTACTTCTGATGAAGCGCAATATCAAATGACTATAAACGACAAGCTGTGGAATACTGGAAAAGCGGTAAAACAAGATCAAAATCACTTGAAGGAGTTAGACAAAGGCTCAAAAGGTTACATCGATACGGCAACTATGACGGTGGGAGAATTACCTCGGGGCAGGTGGTAGTAGATCAGACAAATTCAACAAAATTTTCAAATATACATTAAACTGTTTCACTGAAGCATTGGAGAAGGAATCATTATTCATGATACTAATATTGCTCGATGGGCTTCTCGAGCACAAAAAGTAAATGCGCCACGTTTTAAGCCTCAAACTCGTGGGTAAGAAGATTCAAATAATAGCAATATTTTTGTTACGGCTTCGACATCAGGTAAATTAACATCTAAACATGTAAAAACTTGGTTAAAGGAAGTGTTTCTTCCAAATTGTGGACACGATCATATTATTATTAGATTCATGGAGTGGACATTGTCCTGATATAGTTGAAGACACTAGACCAGATTCTATAATAGACTTTATTATCCTAACTATTCGGCTGGTACAATGGGACAATACAACATTAGATGTATATCGGCTTCCGATTATGGAAAATTTTATTAAACTCTTTTCTGATACTATTATGTTGTTAGATCTTGACATTAATCTTCATGCTAGAAATAATATCTTGAAATTGCAATCATTAACGTACATTCTCGTCGCCCGGTTTCAAAATTTATTTAAATATGCGTGGTTTAAAAGTGGATATTTACAAAATAGACCAACAGAATTTCAGACACAGTTGAATATTGTTTCAAAAGTAATGCAAAGTAAAATGTGATATTTGCGGCGAAATGGTATAATTACTTGTGTTACGTCCAGAGAGTGCACGGTTCTTGCTTCCAAAATATAGCGATATTTTTTTTCATTGTCGAACAATGTGGCGCGACGCGTCGATCCGGTCGCGTGTGGTCAGTAGGGCCCAGTGAGGAATTAGAAAAAACAAATGATACAGCTGCGTCGGATCATCTCCGAGGAAATACCTCACAGGAGCGCGGGTTTGACACACGTGTCGAGCAGGGCGATATTAGATCCTGATATTAACCTTTGATCTCTAACGATCATACTTGAATTAAAAAACAATAAGCCGATCGCAACAAATTCGGCCAGCGTGACTGTAGACTCGTGGTGTCAGTTTGGGATATCGCTCTTCGGGAAGAGAAATGATACAGCTGCGCCGGATCATCCCGGTAAATACCTCAGAGGAGCCGCGAGTCCAGTCGCACGTGTACGGTGCGAGACTTAAGAGAATCTGCGAACGACTTATCGCCTCATAGACCAACTGTCGATACCCGCAATTAATTAGCGAACGGTCCCCGAAAGGTAGTTGGAAAAGCTACCCTCTTCCACACTATTCCATCTTATAAAAGGCGATGACACTCCGGAGATGGCTCATTCATTACTGTCGGCGTTCGCGCTCATAACAGTTATCTCATGTTATCAAACGTTTATCCGGTGTTGTGGGAAGTTACGTTCAGTGTCTAGTACCAAGTTTCGTTCAGTGGCAAATACCAAGTTTACCAAAGGTCCAATTGACACTTTGGTCACTGTCCTACACGCACTGCAGAGGCAGAAACTTCCAACGGCCAACATTTCATTCATCAGTTCGCAAACGGAATCCTGCAAACAAGTAAGCGAATTCTCTGTTTGATACTTTTCTCTTTCCTTCTTTCCTTTTTTACTCTGTTTTGTTAGTCTTCGCCGACAACTCTCATTCTCATTTTCCTTTTCTAGTCTCTTTTACCTTTTCTATTTCGTTTCTCCTTTATTTATTCCGTTTGCCTCTTTTTAAGTGTCTCCAGCAAAAGATCCCGGAGCGCGTCTCCCTCTGCGGGACCGTTTTGTACAGTTCAAGGGCTGTGGTCTGGGGCCACCCATCGACGGAACCACCGCGTAAAAGGAGCGCGACCGAGACAATCCACGGCCCCTCTGCGTCATCAACGTCTTCGTCGATCATAATATTAGATCCTCCTCGGCCTCCTCGTTCAAATCATTTCTTCCCTTCTCATCGGGCATCGCATCCTCGTCATCCAAATTTTTGGAACCTTTATCCGATCACCTACTCCGTTTTCTGTTTCTTCGTCTTCTTCCGCTTCTCCACCTCTTCATCACGCTCCTTTTTCGACCTCAACCACTTCAAGTGTTTCTCTTTCTATATCCCCTCCTCCTTCTCTTACACGCCACTTCGTGTTATTTCTCACTTTCTGAGACCTCATCACGGGCATCCATCAAGCATCCGCTAGTCTCCCGTCACTCTCCTCTATTTCCCAGCTCGTCCTCCCGTCATTACTCACAGTCCAACTTGGTGATTTTGAGGAGATCCAAATTCCCTCTTTTCTCCGTCACCCTCAGGGGAGGATATAGTTTTAAAGTTCGTCGCCGTTCACTAGTGGCTCGTGAACGGTTCTCCACATCTTCTCAAATCACTATCCCTTCCCTGATGCCTCGTCTAGACCCCGATTTCTTTCCCATCCCTCACTCAGGGTCGCTCTTCGGCACACAGACCCAGCCGTCGGGATACCCTCATAGTCAAGGGACCCTTTTTCCTATCCTGATCCTGCCACCTTTTGCGCCGGTATTTCTTAACTAATGATTAATGTTAATTTAGAATTAAAATAAAACATTGTTAGTTCTAATTATTAGATAATTACTAATAGTTAATTACGATCTGCCAAATAAGCACTCAAATAATATTTTCATTTACAAATTACACATTTTATAAACACCAAACAACAGTACACTATATTTTCTTGCAAGCAGATGTAACTTTCTTCTATTTTAAATATAATGTTTTATATTAACAACAATAAGGATTGTCAGTTATTTTAATTCCCTCTACTCATCCCACTTTCAGCAGGTCGTACAGATCCTATCCCAGGTAAAGGGATTCAGTTCCTTGACCTAAAAAGGGACCTAGGGAGACGTTGGGTTTAGGGTAGATTGACTCCATGGTCGTTGACCTTCAAACCGGAACACAGTGGTCAATCCGACTCGTGCCTTGGAGCCTGAGTGCAACAAATACGAGAGGCGCTCTGTTGCGCCCTTCCTTCGAGCTCACGGAGCTCTGAACGTAACACTTGTTTTGGTGTAAAAATCGCTGTGTATAACATTTTTTCCACGAGCATCATCTTTGTGATGAATATGTGCATAAATATGGGATGATCCAGTTGCGGGACCAGCAGGTTTAGTGAATCGACGCAGGACCCCATGGCACAATAAGAAACGGACACACGCGTGTGGAAT